>NW_028277979.1:0-22659 GCF_059751315.1 Micrasema longulum
TGTTGCGGACTCACGGATCAGAGGTCCGAGGTTCGAAGCCCACTCTACCCCAACTTGATTCTCATTTTCTAATAGTGAGTTATTTACAACTTGTTGAAAATGGTCACCAAAATTGAAATATTTGGGTAAATTATAAGAACGCTAATATTTCTTTTCATATTTTTTTTTTTTTTTTTTTAAATACAAAAAAGAATAATATCAAATAATTTTTGCCTCCCAGTCATTAAAGGACTTGTAATTTTTTTTATTAAGATCTCCAATGCCTAATTAATTTTAATTTTAAACAGATGGGATGGAGTGCAACAGTAGCCAGACCTGTTCCGCCAAAAAGTTATAATCCTAGACCGATTGAGTTTAGACGCGCTACTGTACCAAGGTTCGGAGGGAAGACAGGCTGGATATTATCGATAATAGTCAAATAATTTTCCATAATTTGTGTTAAATTTCGTCGTCGTCATTTTAATTATATTATTAATCCAAGGGATAGCAGTAACGAACGGCTGCAACTAGGCCCGGTGGCGGTAGGATTCTAACGCCCCTGGGCAACGAACGGAGCATGCCTATCACAACTCTCTTATCATTGATCGGTTCAGAAGAAATAGTGACGTCATGCGAAGTTGTTCTTTTTCATCAAAATATTTTTTAAATTTTCTTATTACATTTTCAAGAAAATTCGCAGTACAATTTAATGCTCTAATTTTTAACGCGCGTAAGAATATTTTTTTATATCCAATTTCCGTAGGGCAGAACTTTCTCATTTACGCATAAATACGCTGTCGAAGCGCCAGTGTAGCAAAAAAAAACCCGCGGGAGATTCAAAACTTAGATTATTTTTAAAAAAATCTAGGGTCCGGTAGTTTCATTGTTAATATTTTAGTAGTAACGTGTGTGCAAATTTAACTAATAAACAATGAGAAACTTCAGCCCTACGGGAAATTTGATACAATAAATGTTTTCTTGCGGGCAGTAAAAATAAGAGCATTAAATTGTATGACTGAGTTTTCTGAAAATGTACGAAAAAAATAATAAAAAATATTTCAATAAAACAAATACTTTGAACGACGTCTCTAATTCATATGAATCAACCAATGATAAGAGAGTTATGGAAGATTTTCAGTTTTCTTGCCGTCAATGGAAATGGTCCGAAGTGATCGAGAATAAGCGAAAGAGAACCTCTGATGTCATTCTTTTTTTATGTAATGAAGGACAAATTTAAAACATGCAAATTCTTTAAAATAAGGCAATGAGAATTATTCTCAAAAGAAAAATCTATTCTTACGTAGAAATAATGTACAAATAAGTTGACTTGCTCACAGTAAAGCAACAAATTCAATATAATGTGGCAATTTTTATAAATAAAATAATTAAGGGGATGAATAAAATGAAATCAATAATAAAATTTAACCAACAATGTCATACATATGAAACAAGGGGTAAAAAAGGATAAGATTACCAATGAGGAGAAAAACAGAATCTGAAAACTCATTGTACAAAGGATTGATGCTGTACAATAAATTACCTGAAGAAATAAAAGAAATAGAAAAAATTGAAATATTTCAAATTATTTTGAAAAATATAATAAAATAAATAATATAATAAAGCAAAAATAAAATAAATACGCGGAGTTATTTCAGAATTACGAAATTTAAAAAAATCATAGCGCGGATAATACGGTGTATATATTTATTTTTTAATTGACTTAGTTTAGTAGTATATTAACAAATAATACATAAATAAAATCCACTCAACTTCCACATTAAATAATAAAGTTTAAAAAAAAAAAAAAAAACGTTTTCTTAGTTATGTCCCGGGCCCCCTAAAGGACCGAGCCCCTGGGCATTTGTCCCTCCTGCCCCATCTGTCACCGACCCTGCATGCGTCTCCTTAAATGTGATACAATACATGTGTACCTCATTTTACATTGTGCCCTCTGTACTGAGTCATTGAGTGCTTTTTAATGTCTTTAAAAAAATTAACTGTTCTAGACCTATATGGAATAAGTCAATACACATGGATATGTTGTTTATACCTACGCCACGAGTAATGGTATGCCTCTAGGAAGTTTTAGCTAATCGTGACGTCAGCCTCTGGAATATTTATCAGCCACAGACAGTTCATAACATTCCAAACGGGGGCAGTTAAGGATCTAGAAGCCAAGAGTCGTTAGTATTGCACCCCGTCTCGATTTAAGATTCTGGAATGATGCATACATTTAGGATATGTCCCACACGGGAAAAATTTCTTCTAAATTTGCTATATTTCTTGTGATAGGGGCTCCATATTCAGTCAGTGTATTAAATTTTTGAGCGCAACTTCTATTAAAAATACGTATTTGTCATCGTGTTTACCTATATTTATTTATTTATGACAAAATACAAGGTTTTTAAACTCGACATTTTACATTATATTACATATTTTACTTGTACGAAATATTCCCAATCAGCAAAAGTGCCGGTATGAGGGGATATTATATAAAATAACACAATAGTTTAAATAAAAATTCGATATAATAACATCACATATCACTCGTCACTTGGGCTGTAAAGACTGTTTTATTTAGGTGTTTTTTTAAGTACGTACATGTTTTGTATATTTTTTAGATCATTAGAAAGTGAATTGTATTTTTTTTTTGCTGTATACGAAAAACTGTTTCTTTTTCTGTTGGTCCTAGGTTGTTCGCAAGTTAAATTATTTGATGGTCTTGTATTTATTTTATGTATGTTGTAGTTTAAAAAAAAAACATATTTGTCTTTATTTTATTATTTTTCATCTTAAATATCATTTTTATATTTTTTCTGTGTAGATCAATTCCTCTAAATTGAGCATTTTTGTTATTCTATATAAATCTGTGTGTATTCAATAATCCTTTCCGTGTTCGAACCATAAATCCTATGTAGCAAAAAGGATTTAACTGATTTATGTATTCTGCAGAAGTTCATTTTGCGGCAAATCCAATTAGACATTCACACGTCACGTCATAACTCTCGTTCACGTAATAATCGAAGATTATAGGAAATCTCGCACGCATTTTTCACTCTCCACAGCCCTCATCCTTAGTGACTCTTTTTTACTGAATGTAGGTATAGTTCATGTCCTTCAATTTTAATGTACCCCCGCCATCCATGGTTAGAACACTAACTTGCTTCCTTCCAAAGTCGTATGCATGGATTTTCATGGAGAAAAATACGAGTAAATATAAGGGCCTATCTTTTTCCTAGATTGGTATACTCGTACATATTATACAATTAGTCTGTCAATTTTCGACTATTTTGACATTTTGATCGACGAATTTTCAAGATTATTCCAGACCAAAAACGACGGAAGTCCGTTCAGCCTCTTGGCTTGTTCGCGATTTTTGACAAAAAAAACCAGACCGCATTGATTCACAGCAACCGTATTCACCGGACTTGGTCCCCTGCGACTTTTTCTTATTCTTAATGATAAAAAGGACTATAAAAGGATAATGTTTTGTGACCGTAGAGGAGAGAAATTATTTTATATGCCACCTAAATCTAAAATATTTTAGATGCTACTTAAATCTGAACAGGTTCCTATTTACAAAAACCTGTTTAGAACATAATTGTAAATTTATAAAAAATATGAAAAAACACCTCAAATATTATGTTATACGTACCTACCAGCTGTTGTTCATTTAGTCTAAAGAAAACCTCTTAGAAAATAGGAAACAAGTTCTGGTCGAACATGATTTTAACTTACGACTTCTTATCAGAAGCCCGCAAATCGAACTACAACGCGTCTTTAATTTTATGGAATAACCTATTTTTCAATACGGCTGAATTGTTTAAAATTTCTTCATTATACCTCTTATATCCTTAGAGTAATAACACGCCACTGGCTAGAGCCGCCCATACGGAGAAAAACAACTCTATGATTATTAACTACAAAGTTATCTACAGGTTACAGCAATACAACGTGCCGTTCGTGCTCGTGTCGAGAATTGCAAGCGTAAACCGAAACCGCACGTTAGACATTTGTTGTTAAACTAAAAACCAAACCAAAATTAGAAATGCTTTTGTTCTATGCAATAGAGCTAGAAGGCTTCTCTAGTGAATTATTAATCTGTGATTTTATCAAACAAAAACAAAAATTTGGAGATGCCGGGGATTGAACCCGGGGCCTTTCACATGCAAAGCGAACGCTCTACCACTGAGCTACAACCCCATATAATACCGCTGCATAAAAAAAACATTAGTTCAGCACTAGTAACAGTAGCTAAGTAAACAATTCTTTGAATAATTTGTCAACTCAAATATACACATGTTGGAATGTATTTGTTGACTTGACTGTTTACATACTTGTACTTATGTCTATGAAATTAGGTAGTAATAGAGTTGATTTTTCATTTCTGTAAGTAGGTATTCCACTTACCAAAAATTTAGTACAGCAAACATTTTTCAAAACTCGTTACTAAAAAACGTGAGCGCAAAATAGTCATGAAACATTGTGAAAAAGGTAGTTTAAAGATCTCAAACAGCAATATTTGCTTATTTTTTAAATATCATATGCGTCATGTTTTTCAGTCTACACTCACTTAGAAGATTGCAATTTTTTTTACCCATTAATACTAAATGTACTCTTGTACAAGTATTACTACTACCCATTACCCATTCTAGATTACGCGATGTTTCCATGACTAATTTAAGCTGTGAGCAACTCGATAAACTTGAACGACTTCAGAATACATGCATAAGGTACATTTTTGGTCTTAGGAAATATGACCACATTTCTGACTATCGTAGGCAACTGAAATGGCTCAAAATTAGACAGCGGACAGACTATCACTCCCTCTCACCTCTGTTCAATGTACTTCATAGTCCTAACGCTCCTATATACCTGCATGAAAATTTTCAACGCTTATCAGTTTATGGTTTACCTCTTCGTTCTAATTCTCAAAGCACTCTCTTAATATCCAACCACAATTATTCCTCTTTCTTTTCTAACTCAAATAGTTTCCATGCCGCTTGACTGTGGAATTATCTCGCATCCACCATCGGAGGTGTTACTGCATCTCTGATTAAATAACGTCTGAAGAAACATCTCATTTCTCTTCCTTAATCTTTCCTCCTTTCCTCTTTCCTCTTTTTTCCTTTTTTTCCTTTTGCCCATTGAGTAATAGTATTGATTTAAGGTAATTTATAAAAAAATACGTTTTTTACTATTTTTGTATATCTTTAGCTTTTTAATCTTCATTTCCTATTGAATATGTTTTGTAACTTAATAATAAAAATAAAACTATAATTTTATTGGATGGTTGGAAGAAATTACTATTTGGGAATAAGCCCGCCAATGTTAAAATATCATTAGGTACAAAAAGTTCAATAAATAAAAATAAATATTCATTTCATTTATCTCTTCCGGCATCTCTCCTCTTTTCGATGTTTCGATGATGTTAAATTTAAAACGCAACAATTTATATTACTTGTTCTTATTCTGCCTGTGACTTCCCAGATAGCAGTGAAACTTGGTACAAACTTGATTTAAGATTGATGGAAGGTTGAAAAGGAAAATTTGACGCGACAAGTTTTTATCAAAAGTTGCTGGAATATTGTTATGTCAAATTTGAAGAGACAAGTTTTGACAAAACTTGCTGGAATCTTGTTATGTCAAGAATGGTATTTCAGAATCCGAAAGTCAAATAGTGATGATCAACACATTGCCATATACATAAAAAAATGGAGAGAATTTCTTTTTTTATTTTATTTTTATTTAAACTGTTATATTTAATCCCAGGACTTTTCAACACACCACAACAGGCCATGAGGCCCAATTACAGTGGTGAATTACAACACGGTACACCCAACCTTAAGAAAAATCACATTTAATTTTTGTGTTCTCACCAGGAATCGAACCCAGAACCTTCCATGTGTGAGCCAAATGTCTTAACCACTACACCACGAAGGCCACCGAATTAAATTAGTGCATGACAAATATCCAAAAAAGTGGTTAATTCCAAACAACATTCAGATTGGCAATACTATCAAAGTCATAGAAAAATGATATATTTCACCGTTTTTGTCCGTGGGTTACATGTCATTTATAATGCGCGGTTCTTTGATTACGCATTTATCATTGGACGATTTTCCGGCGATTTTAAAACTTTTAATATTGTCAAAGTGTTAATACTCTGTTTAAAAGATAAACTATTGATATGCCACTGAGGAAAAAACATTAAAAATGAGTTTTTGTTGCACTGTCACTCGACAAAACCGTATTATCAAGAGCTCTTTAAAAGTGAGTATGATATTAATATCTCATCCACTGCATAATGCTTACAATAGTAACTGATTAATTCTTAAATACCACAAACATTATACTATTATTGAATTGAATTTATTGAATTATGTTTTGTTTATAGAACTAAAAGGCTGTTTATAATATATCGATATAATAAACCAATACTTTAACCCCAGTGACTCTTATACTTCACAAAAGTTAACAGATGGAAGAGTTGAGGAAATGAAGATGTTTAAACATAGGCAGAACGCTTAATGTTACACAGTTTGTAAAGTGGCCACTTCAACCAGCCAATGACAGTAAATATCTAGACTTCCATATTTCCTTGGGCTATGTATAGCGTGTGAGCTCGCCAATATATGACAGTAAAAATTTTATTGTCTTTGAATTTCCTAGAGTTTTAACCATCGAAAAAAAAGAAGATTGCAAATAAAATCAACAGACAATGGAAATTTGATGTGTATTATTTTAATAGATTGTTTATAACAGAAAAATACATAGAGAAATATGCATTTTTATTTTTTGTAATAAAAACAGTCTAGTAAATTCGAATAAATAAAAATACGCTTTATATTAATAATATTAATTAAAATGCTAAAATAACATTGAATACTTGAAAAATAAATATTACTGAGTGTTACAAACATAATTTAAAAAACGGATAGCGATTAAAAGTAAAAACTATCTTTAGTTTAATTCTTATAGCGATAAATACATAAACATTATAAAACAGGAGTTATACAAATACAAAAATAATATTGTAACTAGGTGGCTACCTACACAGTTAAATTTCGAAACTGTAAAATGAACTGTAAAATGAAAAAAAATATTTAAATTAATAATTTCATCACGTCATGAAGTCGCCCCTGGGTAGCGCCTGCTAACGTCAATCAACAAAAACATCCTCGTTTTAATTACAATATTTCGGCTACGCCATAAATCTCTTTTTTTAAATAATTTCTCACGTCACAAAGTCGCCCCTGGGTAGCGCCTGCTAACGTCAATCAACAAAAACATCCTCGTTTTAATTACAATATTTCGGCTACGCCATGAATCTCTTTTTTTAAATAATTTCTCACGTCACAAAGTCGCCCCTGGGTAGCGCCTGCTAACATCAATCAACAAAAACATCCTCGTTTTTATAACAGTATTTCGGCTACGCCATGAATTTCTTATAAAAAATGTCAAAACGTCACAAAGCCACTCTCTGAGTGTCGCTACTGACATCATTTACAAAAACATAATTATTTGTGCTTTTTTCAGGTACGCAACATTTTTTTTAAATACACCTACCTAACCGATAAAATACTATTAGTAATTAAACCAAGGTGTGCTTTAAAGTTCCGTATGGCCAAATAATATTATTTATTATTAGAATATTATTGACATGTAGTTCAAGCATTGCTGCATTCACGTTGCTTTACTTCTGAGAGCTCAACTGCTAAGTTTTTCTATGGTTATGTTAATGTCATCTGTCATGTATTGGCGAGCTCACAGGCTATACTTACGCCTTTCCTTCCCTGTTGCAACAAATTTTGATTTGAATATCGGATACTTTTTACCATGAGAAATCCCGCTAGTCGAAAAGCTAGTAAGTCATAAAACCGTTTTATTTATTTGTTTCAGAGTTGAGAGACAAAAGAATGCACCGGACTCTGATCTCCAGTCAATTGACTTGAATTATTTGACATCACGTCATCTGACATTCTTGGCAAAAATAGCCCGTAATTTTTATTTATTTATTTAAAATAAATATACTGAGTAATAATAAAAATATATTTTATTTAATATTAATATTTTTAAGAAGCTTCGTGTTTTTTGTTTTCGTTTTTTTTTGTTTTTTTTCCTTTTTTAAATTTTTTCTTGTTTTTTTTGTTTTTTTTTTGTATTTTTTTTTTGTATTTTTTTTTGCTAAATAAATCCAAACATCATGCAAGTTTGTTTGATGGTAACTAGGAAGTTTGCTTTAAACTTGCCTTAAGTTTACAGAGTTGCAATCTCAAACTTGGGTCAAGCTTGAACTCTTGATACTTCAAACTTGATACAAGCTTGAGGCAAGTTTAAATTGCTATCTGGGTTCTGCTTAACTGAAATCTGTGTCCTTAACAACCATAATTTATTTATTATCCTTTGGGCTTTCTGCAGAGATACAATAGTAAAATGGCGTTATAAGTGAGGTAAGGATGCCGATGTGAGTAATCTTCGGTGGAACATTTCACTCTTCGACAATTTATAGTTTGAAATAATACACATTAAGGCGCGTAGCGCTATCTTTCTTGTCTTTAGTGTTAGCGGAAGTGCACAATTTGTGCATTATTATTTTATCGGTCAATTTCTTAACGGTACAAATATTATATGTAACCAGGTTATGCACAGTGGTGTAGTCCTAAATTAAAAAGTACCGGAGCGCACCGCCACACCTACAATGATGGGGGGGAAGGGGGGGCTGAAGGGGGTATCATCAGTTCGTCATAAAAAAAATTGAGAAGGATTTTTTACACCTTAGTTTTTATATATATTATTATCTACCGTACATTCGACCAATAACTATTTTGTGAGTACCTACGAGAATTATAATTCTAATTATTAGGTATCTAGGTATATAAATATCCTTTCGCGTTTATCACAAACAAAATTTCCTAGTCGTCTGCAGCCAAAATTCAATATTCCGCTTGTCTTTTGCTTCTGTACTCCCCCACAATATACATTTTTAAACAATGTTATAAGTTATTATTATCAAGTACCTACCTAGATATAAAAAAATACTTACCCACACTCGCATAAACCTGCAACTCCTTCATAAAAAATTCCAAACATTTCCTTCACAGGATTTTTGGAATTTCACTCTTCGTTTGCTTAGCAATTTTTTTTTTTCGTTTGTTGTTTGCGCTTTTCACTAATTTTATGTTTAAGATATTACAGGTTTAAAAAATATAAAAACAAATGCGACCCCGTTAATAACTAAAATTGTCTAAATCCACTCTAATTTGCAAAATATTCACATTTAGATACACAAATAATAATTGTGAAAAATCAAAGCGTACGCTGATTACTTAAAAACAAATAAAATTTAAAATATATGTTTATTCCTAAAAAACAAAATCTATTGTTCTGCAAAGATTACAATTGAAAAATTGTGTCACTCTTAAAAACCACACGACGCGACGAGACCTTTATATGACCAGGTAATACAAAATTTATCTAAATACTAATTGTTTAAACATCAAATCTGTATTTTGTGAAAACGTGTACTGAAAATAAGATGTCATGAAAGAATGCAGAAAAAAATCGGTACTTTCGAAAGACCGTTTTTTCACATAATTAGTAGGTCCATAAAACACAAACACTAAAAAGCAGTATAAACTCCAACCTTTTATCACTGGCAGAAATCTTTCAAAAGAATCATAAAATTAGGTGGTACCTAGTTCAAATTTTTCCGCTCCTGTTTTGAAGGATGGGATGGCAACACGTGCAATGTGCAAATGACCTATGTTTAGAATTTTGCCGGCTATCGGCAATAAATACGTTTGTTATTATTTTGAATCGTTTAAAGAGACTTAAGTAGATATTATTTCGAAACGTAATATTTGTTCCTGACCAGAGTCGGAGCTCCGCTCCGTTCAGATAAAAAGTGCCGGAGCGCCGCGCCGCTCCGGTGCGCGCCGGCCCCACTACACCACTGGTTATGCAGTAAATAATCAATTTTTAAGACCGACTGTTTATATCTAGAGATACTTTATATTTTATTAAATAAAACATTTACGTATATAATATGTCACCGGAAAATACTTAAATCATTCACTGAAATGAGCGGCTAGGCTGTTTAAATGCTACTGAACGTTGAAAGGGTCGAACGTCGCTTAGCCTCTTTAATTTTAACACAACATTTTTTTTATTTAAAACTTCAAATACAAAGAATGAGTACTTTGGGGGACTTATTGCTAAAAGCAATATCTTCCAGCCAACTAAAAAACAGACTGGTCAAAATAAGAGATTGGTCAAAATTTTGTACTAAAAAAACATATATATATGTTTGCACTTGTGCGACACTGCGACAGTGACTAGTCACTACCCAAAATCTATGAAAGCTACCCTTTGGATACTTTTATCTGTTGTTATTCATAGTATGAAAATGCTTTATCTGTTTAGTTTTTAATTGTTTACTTTTTGGCACGAACACTTAACAAATTTACTATTATGCCGAATGTTTGTTTTTGTAAATTTATTGATAATTCTAAGGTGCCAGAATTTCACTCGTCCATGCACTTTGTAGCTGCAAGACGATTAGTAATCTAGCTTCAATCGGTAAATATTATCAACTATCAAATATCCAAATTTAGTAAATAAGGTCTAGAATTCCAACCGTCTATGCGCTCAGTAGCTGCAAGACTTGTTGTAATCTAACTGCTATTTTTATAAATTTGTTTTTTATCTATTTTTTTAAATATCACTAAATCTCTAAACTTTATTGTCAAAAAAAATAATGTAAATAGCGGCTAGATTTCTCATTGTCTATGCGCTCTGTAGCTGCAAGACGTGCTGTAATCTAGCTCCTGTATATCATAATTGGAGACGAGGAACAAGAATCCCAACCGTCTATGCGCTCTGTAGCTGCAAGACGTGGTGGGATATTTATTTACTGTACAGCGCCCTTGAGGTGATTTTCACAAAAACGGCGCTATAGAAATTATCCAAATATAATAATAATAAAAGATACATACATATGTTAAAATAAAAATAATAATAAAAAAACCTAATTATTTTAAAGTAACAGCTTTTTTTATTTGGGAGATAAGGCTTGCACATATTAACATTAATAAAAATCTTTTTAAATATACATTATGTTAAACATATTAAATGATGAGGAATGTGGGATCAAATAATGAGTTTGGAAGAAGAGAGAAAGAGGTACCAAGGAAAGAAAAAAGGGATAAAAAATATATTTGAGGAAAAAAAAGCAGTAAAAACTCAAGGAGTTCAGGATTCTGGGGATATATAAAAATGTTTCAGGCGTTTCTTGAAGGTGGCTAGAGAAAGTCAATTTATTAAACATTAATAATCGTTTCACTTTTTAAGTTATTTTGTTATCCGAAAGTAAGGTTAGGTTAGTATGGGTTGGGTTAAGTTCGATATTTAAAAAAAAATATTATCGAAAAAAAAAATTTTTTTACTTTACTTAATACTTAAGTAAAAAAGTAACAGTTAAGTAAAAAAACTTTTTCTTTATTATTATTATTAAAATGCACAAAGCCTATCCTAACATAACTCATCGGCTTTTGGCTCGATTGTCCCCGAAGGTCTAGCTTGCAACTAGCCAACACGTTAAACGGTATCTTAATTCATTTTTTCACTATGACTTTAAATATGTTTCTTACTATGTATTCTGTTTTTATTTCGCATTTTACTGAGTTTTAAAATATTTTCATATACATATTTATATTTTTTTAATGGTTTTTACTATGTTTTCACTGCATTTATTACTTTGTTTTTATTATGTTTTTTCTTCGTTTTTTGCTACATTTTAACAATGTTTTACTACATTTTTACTATGTTTTTACTACATTTTTACCATGTTTTTACTACATTTTTACTTCATTTTTACTATGTTTTTACTACATTTTTTACCATGTTTTTACTCCATTTTTTACTTTGTTTTTCACTTTGTCCTCTATCTTTATAACTGTTTCTATATTTTGATAACTGTTTTTTTAATTATTTTTTTACTGTCTTCGAACGAGGTAAATAACCCTAGGTTGGCAGTCAAAGCAACTTTGTATAAATTATAATTTTGTGTATGTAATGACAATAAATTTACTTCTTATCAAAATACGTACCCAGAAATGTTTTGTGGAATGAAAAAAACGCTGACACAAGTGTATTACCGTATTTTCGGACCATAAGAGGCACTTTTATGCTCTGAAAATTCAACCGAAAATTGGGATGCGTCTTATGGTCCGATACGTCTACGGTTCAAAACTTTTTTTTTTCTAAAAATCGATAGATAAATTTTGGGGTGCGTCTTATGGTCCGGATGCGTCTTTTCGTCCGCAAAATACGATATATCCGACTGTGATTACTTTGAATAGGACAGTATTAATATTGAGGAGTAAAAATTTTTTTTTTTAATGTACCCATATTACCTGTATTTTTTTAAACAAATTATGTAGTTATCCCCGATTTCATTATAGTTATTCAACGTTTAAGGAAATGTAAACGATCGTTAGTGTTGGAGCTTTCTTGTGCTATAAACATTGGTAATTGTAGTAAAACCGGTTGATACTCGTAGAGCTCAATAAATTACTAATAACATAAGGAAATAGAAGATTAAAGACCAGAGTACACTGAATTCAGTTGTAAGTGGCAAATGCAATAACCATTGCATTTCTTTGTATTATCTTACATCTAGTGATAATGCTGTCTGAAGGCTTTCATACCGTAAAAGCGTCTGCGAGGCATAATACATTATTATAATTTACTGCCAATACACATGCACTCACAAAACCCTCTCTCACACATACAAAATTAAATATGACTCAAGGACGTATACCGTATTTTGCGGACGACTAGACGCATCGGACCATAAGACCCACTCCAAAAGTTATAGATCGATTAAAAAAATAAAAAATGTGTTGGGCGATAAGACGCATCAGACCGTAAGACACTCCTCAATTTTATTTAAAAATTTTATGCGTCGTATTATCAGCGCTATAGCTTTTTAAAGGGTTGTATTTCTGAAATTACTCCGCGTGAGACGTCTCAAATTCTCTTCCGCTTCTTCTCGTAACATTGGTTAATTCATATAAATTACAGTTCAGACAATATAAGAGGGTACTTTCGGCATATTTAAAAAAATATATTTATTTGGATAACCAACAGCTATAATAAATATATTTAAACAAACAAAACAAATAACAAATAAGCCAATTACAGGTTTTCACAAGTAGCACCACAGTTAAGTCAAAAAATATTCTCAAACATAAAATGAACAGTAATCTAATGTAAATCAAAAAGAAAAGAAAAAACATTACGAACTATTTCGAAAGCAAACGCCGCACGTCATTATGATTATTCGCAAATAAATTTATATTTAATGATTTTGTTATTACAGTAAAATTATTAAAAGTTCACCATAAATATGAATTTTGCCTATAATTAGATGAAACAAGAGGAATATGAAGAAGAAGGTTATTCCTTAGAAATTTGAAAGGAACATTAATAGAAAGTTTGCATAGTAGTTCAGGACAATCAATTGAATGGACAATTATCATGTTTTTTTTTATTAGCCAATAAATTAATTTTAAAAATCACATGCCGATCGGTCTTATTCTTATTAAAATCTATTAAGAAACAGGGGAGATGTAAAGGATTAAATTCTAGTAATTTGAATTGTGCCAATAACAAACAATTCGTGACGTTATCAAGTATGACGTCTTCGGATGTTTTGTGACGTCATCGAATTTTTTTTCATCAATGTCTATGGATTTTATTGAGTATTGTAGATAGCTTCCTTTTTCTATGTGTCGTTTTTTTACATTTACGGCGTCCTGTCACTTATCAAACGCTGCGAATTGTGATTTATAATTTTCATGATAAATCGATAATTCAATTTATCATTATCATAAAAAATATATATTTAGAAGAGGTTAAAAACCATAAAATAATAAAAGAAATGGCGGCCTCCGTGTTGTAGTGGTCAAGACGCTTGACTCACAAACGGAGGGTTCCGGGTTCGATTCTCGGTGAGAACACAAAAATTAAATGTGATTTTCTCAAGGCTGGGTGTTCTGTGCTGTAATTCGCCACTGTAATTGGGCCTCCTGGTCTGTTGTGATGCAAAAAAAAACAACAAAAAAAAACAAATTCGAGATGTAAGATGTAATCCGTTTTCACTTTCATCTGTCAGTGCCTGGAACTGGAGTGGGTAAACGGGGGGCTTAAAATAATATGCATAGACAGCTCTCCTTATATTTCTATCTATGGCCTGTGTGGCATTACCAACATTAAAATGAATGTATTACTCGTGAACTTCTGTAACAAAATGTATTACCAGCTTACGAAATGATCGTTTTCCAAAGACCTTATTTTCGAAACGAAAATAATGAATGAAAATATTCATTATACGGGTTTATATAAACACTTTGAGAATCTTTAAAAAATCTTTTATTTGTAGGGTAGGTTAAATCCGATATTCCTCTCGAGTGATAATACCCTATTGAACTAAATATTACACTAGTGTTGTGACTTTTTTCATTCAATTTTTTATATCAATTTTAAATAATTTTCTGTCAGATGGGATAAATAGAAACGGGTTTTCATAACTAAATAGCTTAAAACGTAATTTTAATTAATCGTATTGCGAACTCCTTAAAATGAACACGTACAATAGAAAGTAAATATTATCGATCGATAGTGAAGTTTTATGGTGGTACGTCACTATTGCGGCGACTTAACAATAAAGTACGGCATTTGTTTCCTAAACCAAAATGATAATATTTACAGAACTTCATGAGCGTGCAAACGGTAAAAGTCTTTTGACTGTACAATAGTAACGTGGTTCAAAGTAGTTCATTTTTATTAAAATATTTTTTCGTATATTTTCAAAAAACTTTGCCGTATAATATAATGATCTAATTTTTACCGCGCGTAAGAAAACATTTTTGTATCCAATTTCCCGTAGGGCTAAAGTTCCTCACTGTAGACATACAACAAATAATTAGAAACGTGTATTAAATTCGTAATTTAACGTGACTTTTTTTACCAACATAATTTTTTTAATAGCGGGAATATTAATTATTGTAAATTAATACAACCGAATTTGAATATCCTTGAATTAATTTCAAATAAAATTACAATTGTAAAATAAGCTCGGATTAATACACAGAATTTATTTGACCGTTTTTAGTATTAACGAGGAAAATAGAAATGTTTTTTAGAGTAATATAATTTTAACAATATTTATATGGTTAGGAAGGTAGGTAGAAAGAAATTGCCTTAAGGCAATATGCCCGCCCTTATATGTATATATATTGTAGATGCATATAAAGTGTTTTGAAAAAATCCAGGTAGTTACACAATAAATGCTGTCGCGAGTAGGTGTTGAAGTATTTCTAGATACTTTTTCAGCCATTTCTTGGTAAATCCAAAGGAAAGAAATTGTATGTTGGTTTAATTGGTGTCCTGACGAAATGACGGGTACGTCTCGAAACCGGTAGACATATAAAAGTCGGTAGGTGGTTATACACAAATATTTAAAAACATTTAGTCAAATGTTTGACCACAAAGTTAATGCTTCAAATATTAATAATAAATAATAAAAAAATTGTAAGGAAAAAACTGTTTACATTTTCAACAATATTCTGAGAATGTCTAAATATTTGTAGACAGGCCTCCACATTCCCTTCTCAAATTTTTTTTCCTTCTCTGTTACGATAAATTTGGATGTTACCGTTTTATTTATTTATTTTATAAAAACATACAGTCAACAATGATAAAATAACATAGGAAAAAAAAGGTTGAAAGACACACCAGCGAAGTTTCTAAATAATAATAATAATACAATGTATATATTAATCGTTACTATAGAACACCATAAAATATTAATAAATAGATGATTCGAATTCACAGAGACTCGAGTTAAAAATGTCGATATGAGAGGTACATTCATTTCCTAGTCTGTGTATGCGCGGTATATGTGAGTGACAAAGATAGTTGGTTTGAGAAGGGGAATATTCTGTCTAGTTCTACGTGTTGATATATAAATATTTATTAAATCTAGGAGTTCGCAACAATCGAGTTTAGAATTAATGATTGTATGTACTAATATTATATCAGTTATTTTCCAGCAATCCTCCAGAGAAGGTATATTAAAAAAATAACAAAGACATGTAATTAATTTCTTCTTTAGGAATATGCAGTGGGGTGGCGATTATAATTTTGTGTGGATATTATTTGACTGAATCCGTTGATCTGTGTTAAAATTTGCGGGGAAATAAGAGATGCGTTGCGCGGAGATGGAAAATGCGGAATCGAACAGTATGCGGCTAAACAAACTTTAGTAGACGAAAATCCTACCTTTAGGAAGACAGGAAAGGGAATCAGGGACAGGAATCCGGATGATATAAGTCCTGGCTTATGGGTAGTTTTTTCCTTTTTGGTGAACAAGGCACTTTCACTAAAGTTATTTGCAAAATATAATGATGAATGTAGTGGAGCGGCGATCAGATGATGTAAAAATGTTCAGATGCGGGCAGATGATTATAGGACGAGCAGATGCGGGCAGATAAAATTCTAACATGCGGAAGTTAGCAGAAATTATCAAGAAGCGAAAAAATGTGTGATTGTTGATGTTGGTTGCTATGGATATGGAAAATTGTTCCCATAGCAACCGTAGCTACCCATGGCCTTAGAGACGAGGAGAATAACAAACATTGAAAGTTGGGAGATTACAGGATGGGTAGGATAGGTGGACCATCATCCGCCGGCGGTTCATCCAGCCACAAACTTCTCAATTCCACCAACCACTCGCGAAACCATGCAGTTTTAAATTAATGAATCTTTAAATTTTCGTTGGACTCTTTCAACACTATTTATGTGAATTTTGTAAAAGGGGGACCATATAGTAGAGTTATACTAAAATTGGCTTCTATAACCAAGGATATATTTAAGAGTTATATTATTTTAACTGATTCAAAATCCTTTGTGGTTCTAAGAATGACACCCAAAGTTTTCATACTTTTAGAAGTAATGTGGTTGATGTGGCTTTTGAATTTGATTTTTTCGTCAAATATGACACCAAGATTTCGAATATCTGTGAATTTTTACGTTTGAATGTTGTTTATTGAATACGGAAATAAAATTGCAGATTTATTTCTACCAAAAGATAATAATTTATATTTTTCAACATTTAAAAACGAATTATTAGAGATACACCAGTTATTTAATATATTAAAATTTGATTGAAGTATGTAGTAGTCATTTTCATCTGTTGTTTCATTTTAAATTTTAATGTCGTCATCAAAAAGTAAAAATTCGACATCAATAAAACATTCAACAATATCATTTATAAAAACTAGGAATAATGCTGGCCATAGATGGCTTACCTGTGGCAGATCACTTAAATTGTGGTACATTCTGAAATGTGTGCATGCGTATATATATATATATATATATATATATATATATATAAATATATATATATATTATATGTAAGAGGGTATGTTTATGTGTATTTGTATGGGAGTTAGTTCAGGTGAGTGTAAGTGTGTGCATTATTAAATGTTTAGAGGAAGCGAGATCTATGTGCAAAGACAGAGTGATATGGCGTTCAATCCTCTCTGCCTATCCTTATGGGGAAACGGTGTGATGGTTCGTTTGTTTGTTTGTAGTATTGAATACATTCAAAATTATAATATTTTATATCATGTCTAGGACTCGTTGAAATATAAAAGGCTGTTCAGGAAATGAGCCGATGTTTTATGAAAATGTCAAAATAAAAATAATCATTATAAATCCATTATGCTCAAAATACTTTTGCGTATCAGCTATGCTGTTTAGCTTATCAATTTTTTGTAGGTAATGAAACATTACTAATGACATCTAATAAAAAAAATATACGTATTTATCCGCAGGCAAGTACTGACGTAGTTAAGGTTGCCAACCATAGAGGATTACGAGGAAGTTTTTGTATTTTTATTTTGTTTTGCGTTTTGGTAATATAATAAGAAAGATGACGCGCGGTCTGACTTTACTGCATACGAACGTATTTCAGTATTTTCCACTGAATTATGGCACTAGAACGATGCTTATTTTACACACTATAGATAAATTTAGGCCTTTATTACAATGAGAACCTAACATTTATTTACCTTTAATTTTATCTACAGAGTAAAATTAAGTTTTCTATATGAAAAATATAATAATATGTACACATTTTTTTTCTGAACATATTCAATTTGTTACCGACAAAGATATTTAAATTTTTCACATAAATATATGCATTTTCGTACATATACCGCTGAAGATAGCATTTGTAATTGGGGCCCTGATATCCAAAATTGGTGTGTGCCTATTTTTTTTTTTTTTTTTAATAAATTGTCTTTTTTAGAAGCTAGGACCATCTACAGAGCCTTAAAGTGTCTAGTTTTATCTGCCATCTTCGAACGTACGGTATTTAAATATGATAACTATTATTAATATTCAAAGCATTGACTTTGTGGTCAAACATTTTACTAAATGTTATTAAATATTTGTATATAACCACTTACCGACTTTTCTGTGTCTACCGGCTTCGAGACGTACTCGTATCTTCGTCAGGACACCAATTAAACCGACATGCAAAACCCAGTATACACCATCACCATAGTTGTTGCACAAAAATATAAAACCACACTACATGCAATTTCAACAAGCACATGCACTGATTAGGACAAACATGCACTGATTAGATTATAAAAATATTTTATGTTGTTTAAGAAATAGTTGAAAAGAAAAAAAAAGGAGATGGGATGGAAGGAGGAGCTTGAGTTTAATAGGTTTAGGGTGATCATTAAAGTATATCGTATAACCGGCTATATTAAAAGGTTGTTTGATTATTGATCATAGGAACATTATTTTTAAAATCTTTCCTAATGTAAAATATTTTCATATTGTTTACTTTCAACCCTTTATTATTTGTAAGTAAGATTTTAACTCCTGTATTTTATTGAAGTTATGTTAGTATTTATATTGAATTGAAGTATTTTCGATTTTAGCTAGGCACAATCAGTCCAACGCGGCACTGAGTCTTTCGCACAGTATTCGGGAAGGCATTTGCGAGATAGTGAGAGAAAAAATATATTTAAATAACTATTAATCAAACCGCTCTGCGGCTATATATTCTTTTAAGCGCTACCAGGAATAAAAATTTTAAACAGTTTTCTTAATCCCGTGTAAACAATACAAACTTTTCTAAAATGTACAAAAAAAGTGAATAATTTGTTGAGATACAAATAATATTAACCCTAAGCATTAGCAGGGTTAACGATCTGTCAGCTGTTTTTATAATATATATATTTTTTAAATATTTTAAACGTTATCTTATGATTTTCATCATTACCATCATTTGCCCATTCCAACTAAAATGTGCATAAGGCACTGCACTGTAATACAAATGCAGTGTTCCTGACTCAAGTAATCAATCTTACACTTCAGGTGTGAGTCCAGAGGTGGTATTCTGAATCTTCTTTACTTCCTAGAGAGTGATTAATTTCAGAATTTTTATTTTTTTAATGTAACGACACTTTGCTTTATATAATGGCCACACTGATGATTAAACGTCAAATTATATTTAAAACTGTTTAAAAAAAAAAACAGAAAAAAGGGGTTTCGTGAATTCAACCCAATTAAGTGTTTTACGCAATGCTCGTAATGGTCGTAATAATGTTCTAAATAAAAAAAATCATATGCGGTTTCACGTGTCCGTATTTATTTTACGTTTAATCATTAACGTGGTCGTAAATGAAGAAAAGTTTAGGTGCATACAAAAAATAAAAATCCCCAAATTAATCACTCTCTAGGGGATAAAGAAGATTGAGAAAACCACCCCCGGGACAATGAAATATTGTAGTATAGAACCACCTTTATAAACAATATTTCATGTCCACTCTCCTAGGTATTGAACCCGGAACCCCAAGTATTGTAGGCGAACTTCCCAATCAATTCACGACGAGGCTGACGTATCTCCGCTCGATTTCTACATGTTTACCTAAGTTCTTTCTTCCTTTAGTTCTTTATTGTTTGTTGTATTTTTTAAATAAATAAATAACTGTATTTTTCATCCGCCTAGACACAGAATAAACTGAATTAAGATTTGAAAATGTGTTTTATTTTTCGTAATAATATTTTATACACGGAGACCATATCAAAAGAAAATATTTGACATAGGTCCCTACGTTTCTTTGTGACTGAAAAAAGTGTGTCAGTTTTCAAGGCAATCAAGAAAATATCGCGTAACACGTGAAGTAAATAACTTTTAAATTCGGCGGTAATATTGCGACTGAGATGCTGAAAAATACGGGACAACGTTAACTCCATTGTCTATGGAAACAAACCAACAACTTTAGAAGCATTGGAAGTCAATACAATATGCACCATTTCGGAAATAACGCCAGGTTTCATGGAATAAGTGACCAAAAAATTGACCGACGGAATGCACAATGCACATAGATCAATATATAACTTACTTGTCGCGGAGGACGTTTGTCGGATGTGTATTTTCATTCTTTCGAATAAAATAATAATAATCATAGTTTATTAACAAAATAACAATTACTTTATCTACTAGTAATAGATAGATTTCTCTAGATCATGTATAGTCTGCCTAGCTAGGTACAACCTGTTTTAAGGCGGACATTTTTATGCAAAATAAACAATAATATTACTACCTACTAGTAAATTTATTATACAGTTCTACAATATTAATTTATAACATTTATTATTTAATAATGTTTTTGAGTAAATTTTCCGATTTTTCTCAACCTAAACCCAGTAACCAACTTTTAACAAAACCTTTAAATTAATTGCCCGAATTCAGAGTTTGTGATAAACCCCATGACCCATTCTCTGGTTTGACTTCTGGTAGTGTGGGGGTGTTCCTTTTGGGATTTGGTAGAATTATTTGCTTTCACAAACATTATAATTCTAAAAATATATATTTGCCTTGTATCTAAGATCTCAAATTTCTAAAATAACTTGATGCTGTGGTACTCGAAGGGCTTTTAAAATTATTTTAATTATTGATTTTCGAGCGAATTCGAGAGGTTTTAATATTGATTTATTAGTGCTTAATTTATTAAATTTAAACAAACATTTATTTCTTTCATCTCAATTTAGTCGTATCACGCTAAATACCCGATATTTAATTATTATGAACGTGACAACTTTTAATAGTTTCTTTAATCTTTATTTAAAAAAAAAACAACTAAGTACCTGTACCTACCTACTAATTGACAGCTGTATGAGCGGTATTAGCATTTCTACAGAGCGCAATCCGAGCTATCCGCAGTCATTTGTTATTTAATCCTTCCGCAGGCGCGACGTTAACATCGTATTGATTCCTTATTTTATACGTAGACAATCATTTCATATTTATAGAAAGTGAACGCTGAATGCAAAGACGGTATTAAGTGGTTCTACGTGCTACTTTCGTAATGCGCAGAAAACGTGTTTGTAATCGTAGTATTAAATAATATCCCATTTTCTTTACTAGTTTTTTTTTAGTATTTTGCCCGCAGAATTAATACGACGTTGAGACGAAAATTCAACGACAGTTTTTAGTTATTTCTCTACTAAAGTGATTCGAGCGTATTGCGATATCTACCTGTATAGTTTAATAATATATTATGTACAATTCGTATGCACATGAATGTTGATATTGTGATATAATAATTCTGAATATTTGAAATAAAGCGGGAAACCCGCTGTCAGTTACGCAGTTCATAGGCCAGTGCAACGAAGTTATTTGCACACTGTTTTATTTTCCAATATGTCGTCGTTCGCGCTAGTTGTCGGAAGTGTCAAATAATAAATATGTTGTGGTTTTTATAAATTAAAGTGTGCCTTAAAAATGGTTTACAACATAGACTGGATTATTCCCAAGCTTCGAAAACCAGGGAAGTTATGGAATTGTGCCAGTTCTCTCACCATCGCTTTTGTAGGGATGATAACAAAAGTATTTTCAGGTTAGAATTTCCGTATACTTTGTATTATTTTTATATTTACGTAATACTAATATATCGAAGATTGATCGCCACGCATATTTAATTAATAAGTATGCCGAATATTAAACGTTCTTCAATCAATATTGTTTAGAATATTCAACGGGTTGAAGTTTATTTATGAAGTGAGATCTCAAGTTTCAATACAATTAAGTGCAATTGGTTGTAACTCAATTGACTCGGTCTGTCATACAAAATGTACTTTGAATGAAGTCCAGAATAAACTTCCGTCTTTTGTGTCTGAAATACATTCTAACTACATAATAATATAATATTGATCAATTATGTATAAATGTTTGCTATGTTTCAGTTATGGATGTAGGTAGTTAATTTTTTCCTATTGTTTCCTCACGTGTAGCTCTCCTTAATAAGAATCACATACTTAATCATCTGTAAAAGTGTGTCACGTGAAATATTAATCTTATCATTTAAATTTGGGTTTATCATTCCTACTTCAAAAAATCGTTAATCAATTTATGTTCAAGTATATTGTCAACACTATGTTAGAAAGTACTGAATCAACTACATTTTACCTTTGTTTTATAGGTATTTAAATTAGCAAATATGTATAAATTACAACATCATCGCCATTCCCCTTTCCGCACCTAATGGTGCATAGCGAACTGCATTGGTCCACCAATCGCGGCGTATC
>NW_028277980.1:0-37378 GCF_059751315.1 Micrasema longulum
TGGGGCGGACTAATACTTAGACCTCAAAAATGTAGGTAGGCTGTGCCAACACCTTTTATGATCCTAGTCGATGTTGGCTGTGCCATTCTGTAGCCGTGCCGTATTAGTATTAGTAATCTGTGGCCTGTATTTAGTTTATGGTCCCGTGACGTGTATAATCTCTGGTCCCGTGTCCTGTCACTGAGTTTGCTATTTTATTTGTGTTATTTGGCTATTTTGCTTATCGCTAGGCTTGGCGTCGCTATTTCAAGCTTGGTCATTTTCAATTTTAATTTGAATAAATTTGTTCGGTTCTGGACATTTTAAGACTTCAGTAATTGAGGTTTTAGATTATAGCATAAAGCTTAAGTGTATTTAAGCGTGATGCATTTGAAACGTCATTAAGCTTTCATTGAAAGCAATTTAAATAATTGCATTTAACCTCAAATTCGATAATACATTCTACATAATTTTAAAGCTTTATAATGCCGTTCGCGAATCAGCCATCCGTTCACATAACTGAATTGACTGATGAAAACGTCAAATTCGTCGTTGAAGATACGGAGTTGAGGTGGGCTAAGAAACCGTGACCAACTATATTTTCATTGTGTTTCTATTGAATCCTTCAGTATTTGTGCCGTATGTTAATGACAACACAAAATGTAAAAAAAAATATTTTATTTTGTTTAGTGTGGCAAACAGTATGAGGCGAGTATTTATTGCGGAGACTCCAACTATGGCGATTGATTGGGTGCAACTAGAAGCCAATTCAACTGTACTGAGTGATGAATTTCTGGCTCATAGAATCGGTCTGATCCCGCTTATATCTGATGAAGTAGTTGACAGATTGCAATATACACGGGTTAGTATATTTCACGGTCGTAATTAATAATTTCTTATTTATTGTTGAATAAGATGCAATATATTGCTATGTTTAAAATGCAGGAAATAGAAGAATTACATTTTTATTGATTTAAACGTCATCAATTGTAATGTTGGAGAACAATTCTGAGAAATCAATATGAAAGTCTATACAATTTCAGGACCTATGACCTGTAATTGGCCAGTGATATTTCATTGGCTAAGTGATTACTTCACACATTGTGTAAGAATCAATTGCCCATGTATTTCTTCAATTTAGTGGAACGTCTCTGTTGTAATATTATATCAATTTCTATAAACTTCCTACCCATCATTTGTCTACAAACCTTTGAACATAATGTTAATCAAAATATTGTCAATTTTTCATAGCTCACTAAGTATCAAAGTGCGAAGAAAAATTAAAACTGCACTTGAAGCACTTCAAATTTGTTTAATTTTTGTTACAGGATTGCGTTTGTGTTGATTTCTGTTCCCAATGTTCTGTGGAGTTCACATTGGATGTTAAGTGTACAGATGAACAGACTCGGCACGTGACCACTGCTGACCTGAAGTCCAGCGACCCTAGAGTGGTTCCTGTGACTTCGCGCCACCGGGAAGATGACCAGGCGGAGTACGGTGAGACGGATGAGATCCTCATCATTAAGCTTCGAAAAGGTCAAGAACTGAAGCTTAAGGCTTACGCAAAGAAAGGCAAGTCAGTTTCTATCCACAAAAATGTGAAAGTTAGATGCAAATAAAGAAATGATGATCAACTTGTGTAAGCCATCACCGATCGCAGCATACACCCATCTTTTTGGTTACATGAAGACAAGATGATCATTATTACACCTCAGGTGCCAGTTCAGGGACTATGAAATATTACGGTGTAAAAGTATCTTTTAAAATTAATATTTCATGTCCATGTTAAGAACTGAACCCGTGACCCTATGCATGGTAGATAAACACGCTGCTGGGAAGTTAATGTTTTTTTTATTTTAGGATTTGGCAAAGAGCATGCGAAATGGAATCCTACAGCTGGAGTATGTTTTGAATATGACCCAGATAATTGTATGCGTCACACTCTTTTCCCAAAACCCGATGAATGGCCCAAAAGCGAACACACAGAATTGGATGATGATCAATGTAAGTCCTACACAGTTTGTTATCTCTTCATTTTTATATAATAGTTTGCTCGGGATAGAGTTAAAATTAATTAGATATAAAAAAGTTATGTTGTCTCATTATTTAAATTTTGTATACCTCACTATGGGGTAAATTTTGAATTTCACGTCGGTACAACTTATTGTTAGTTAAGAAGCATTCCGGAGGAGGCCTACCGTGGCGCATTCGATGCCTGGACGAGCCAACGCAGAAGGAGCCTATTTTGAAGAATTTTGATGTGTTGTAACGAAGAGTTCAATAACTTCTTTGTAATCGACTCACTGGCATTACTTTCTGGACACTGTGTATTAGAATTTAATACATTGTTTATAGCAAATTTTAGAAAAATATACTTTGTATGATAGACAAAATTATAATTCTTTGCAAACAGATTAGCACAGCGAGCAGATAGTTTGGTTTGAAAATGAATGCCATAGACCAAAGAAGATGCCCATTTTATCGAGTATTTTGTCGAATTGAGGAATCAAGGTTCTATGTGGATTCATAATTTTTTTGACACATAAATGTTTGAAATGAAGACATTATTTTATCTGATATTTTTTATTAATATTGTCTTCATAAACTTAATAATTAAGGATTGATTTCGTTTTGAAAATTTTGATGCAGATAGACCCGAAATATATAAATAAAAGTTAAATGTAAAAAAAACATGTTTTGTTGGATAGAACCTTGTTTCCCCAACGCAACGATTTGTGTAAATACTGTACTGTTTTACTACTTATTTGATAGCCTGTATATCCTACATTGGTTTTTTAAAAATAAATTCACAGTTTCTATTTTATCAGTTTTTCCTAAGACAAAGTACAAAGTTTTAGTTATCAGTCTAAGAATGTCGCTATTGCAGAGTTAAAAGCATGTAAATATACAGTTTATATAAAATCAAAAATTGCAATTCACCAAGGATCATGTTTAGTATTCACGTAAAAACTACTGTCAAAAAAAATCAGTGCGTGCAGCACAATTCTCGGCAGTTAGGTACATTTTGCGTCCTGCTAGTTTGGCATTCGAGCGGTTAAAATAAATCATGTAAATAGGGCTGACACTATTATTTTATCATTGAACAAAAAATAATTCCAGGTGAAGCTGAATATAATTGGGAGGCTAAACCAAATAAGTTCTTCTACAACGTGGAGTCTGCTGGAGCCCTTAAACCGGAAAACATTGTGATGATGGGAATTGCAATACTGAAAACCAAATTATCTAATTTGCAAATGCAGCTCAGCCATGAATTGCAAAACGATGCACTTAATATAAGTTAAACTTCATGCAATAGGCGAGTAATTTATATTTTAATAATAAATTTCTTTGTTTTAATATCTTGGTTATTTATTCTCCCATCTCAAATAAGTATTAATATGATTTTTTTTTAAAAATTACAATCCGGAAGCGGGGATCCTACCTCACTCATTCCGCACATCTTGGGACTGTTTGAATCGCTAATACAATATTACTTACTGAAATATATTCAAAATGTTGTAACAGCTACTGAAAATTTGGGAAACCCTGAAAATTATAGTTTACTTCTGAGGTATTGAAATATTACAGCTCTACAATCTTAACTGAGGGGGGCGCCGCAGTCAATATAATTTTTGCCCATAAGATATGGTAAAAACTATCTCAATTTTTGGATATTAAGGATTTTATACTTACCAGTGTCATGTTTTAAAAATTATTTTTGTTATTGCATATTACCAGTTCCATGATAGGTTACAAATCGACTCATTCAATATTTTTTTGGGTGATACTGTGTAGGTTGCATTCGTTCAGACGTTTCGGCTATCATTGCAGGAGTCATATAGGAGAATTATATCAGTAGTCATAGCTTCAGAGTAAACTGGTAGCCGAAACGTCGTAACTAATCCAACTTGCACGGGATCACCCAAAAAAGATACATATTGATAACAGTGACCGTGAAAACCTACGCACCTATTTGACTCTTACTTTTTTTAAAAATCATGCATAGGGTAATTCCATGGTAACTTATGTTACATTTAACTCCACAATTGAGTTTTTTTCAATGTGTTTTATCTATTTAATAAAACAAAATATTTATGCCACTGTACATTGAACACTGATTAAGGAAACATTTTTCAGTAAAACAATAAGTTAAAAAAGCTAAAGAAATATTTTTTAAATATATTTCGCTTTGGTAACGCACATTACATGGTGTGACATGAACTTCTATGCATAGGTATATAATGCTAAAATTATGTTCTAATTAAACAAGCAAAAAAACGAAACTTCCAGTGATTCTTGTTTATTTTAATAAAGATGAACAAATTTTTCCATCTATACAGAAAAATAATGAAGAAAAAAAAAGCAACTCACATTACATGGATTTGATAACTCACGTTGCATTATTTACAAAGCAAATTTTCCAACAAAATGCGTAAGGTTGTTACGGAATAGTAACATAATTAACACTATAGTCATTTTACAAAAATATTTACGGCAATGAGCACATGTTTTCATATATTGGAAAAAAACTCATTACAATAAAATGCCTCAAATAAACTATGTAGGTATCTACCGTTAAACAATTAAAAATAAATGCGAATAATTCAAAAGAAAATAATCGTAGGCATTAAATTATTTTAATGTCCAAATGATTAATTTCAATAAATTAGTAGTTCCATGTTTGAATGAAAATAACCAACAAATGAATTCACATTAATACAATTAGACCAATAGCTATTAACTCTTTTAATGCAAATGACCAAAGTATGAAACGCTTCAAATTTACACTCTTGGTTGTGTAAATAAACATTATTAATTATTATCAATGAAAATCAAAAGAATTTATCTCACTTGACCAAATAAATTTATTTGAGTGCAAATACACTAATCAATGCACAAATTTCATACTAATTGAATTCATTTCAATGATCATTATGATTGCTAACCATTTGAATTCTAAATTAATTTCATCTTTAATTAAAAACAAGTTTGTAAATTAGTAATATAAAATAGTTTTTATATGATGATAGGTATATATTATATGTTAAGATGTATAATTGACATGTTTGAAAAACTAAAATCCAATGTATATGTGATTGCAATGATTTTAAAAAGGATTTAAAAGTATTTTTGCAATGGTTCCCCCAAAACGGCTTCCAAGGTTTGAACAGATTTTTGTGTCGCAGATTCCACACTCGGGACTTCATCTTCTAATAATTCTGCGAGGAATGGAACACTTTCCGGAAGTAGGGGCAACCAGCTATCTCCTAGTTTGGTGGCCATTTCACAGATGCAATCCAAACCTAAAAGCCTAAAATGAAAATATTTTTATGTAACAGATAATAAAATGTTTGGTGCTAACAAATGATAAAATATTGTGAGGAGTATAAAAGTAAGCAAAAATGTGCTAGAAAGGTTTATAAATAAATTACATATTTTAAAGAGCCAAAAAGTATGTGCATACCTTTTTGTAAAGTAACAAGCAAGGATTTTAAAATGCATTTTTATACAGTATTTAAAAAAAAGTATTTTTGTCTTGATAATTTTGAGTTCTTTAACAGCCCCAAAAATTTGGTACAGATGTAAATTCAATGATGTTCCACTACTTGTAAAATATATAAATAATATACTTATTAATATGTTGAGCTTCCAAAACTACTATTTACCTTATGTTGTAATCATTGTGGCGAGTTTTTAACAAAATTTGGTAATTCAAAGGTTTCCATAAAGAATCATCAGCTGTTGCCACAGCGAATTGAGAAATACATGGTATTATTAATTGTTTAGCTCTGATATTCAGCAATTCCATGCCTCCAATATCATTATCCAACTGATCAACTAACGGCTGCATGATTGTTTCAAATCTATCTTTATTCACAAAATTTTGACTGTCGTATAAAAAAACAGAATGTAACGTTTTTATGATGTATTCAATTAATTCGCAGCACTTTTCATCTGAATCTAGAAACAGATTGTCCGGTTTGTTCTTATTACAAGCATTTAATAAATCTGCAGCATTTTTTATAAAATGACCAGCGAATAATATAAATAATCCCTTGAGATTTTCAGCAATGGAGTAACTTAATCTGAAAAAAAAATGGTTAGGTTAGGTTCAACAATTAAATATTAAACGAGTAGCGTAATATCAAAGATGGACATCTGTCATGTAGATGATTTTTAGCTCGCTTCACTTTTTTGTCCGAGGTAGTCTGTTGACAAATTTTTCACTTTTGTTCAAAATGATTCTTTTAGATAGTGAAATTAAGCTGATTTGGTGTTTATGTCCCAATTTGCCATGACAGATTATTAGTAATCTGACCTAAACGCCGGCCTTCTACTAGTTGATCGACAGATATCTGATTTTAAAACCAAATCAATGTGTAGATGTCAAATTTTGAAATCAACTTTGATTTTCGATGACGTTTTTCTACTATTTCAATCCATTTTGTGAGTAAAAATTTTCAAGAATAAAATATTACCTATATTCCGACTTGAACGACAGATATCTGTCTTTGTTACTACAGTACTCATATGTATATGTAGTAATATTTAGTTAAATATATTACCTATAAAATGTGATAGCTCGTTCATTATTGTCAGAGTTTGCCATTCGCACAGCCCAATCAAATATTTTGAAGTATAATGGTCTAAAAGATGATTCTGATAATTTTAACACCAGTGAGATTAGAGCTTTTATAACACAATCTTCAACGCTCTCCACATGAGATACAATAACAGAATTCTTTTTTGAATCACACCTAAATTGTAAAGCTGATAAAAAAAATGTAGATAACTCTTGCTGAAGCGAAGTAAATTCTGGGCCCGATATTCCGACAAAACTTTCAGATAATATATTCATCACAGGTCCTATTGCGAGAAACTTTTCTTTTTTTATTAACTGGTCGTAGCATTGCATTATAACAGGTATTAAAACTCGTGGAGCTATTGTGTTTGATATTTTATTTTTTATCAAAATTAATTTAGACACAACCGGTGAACTTTTATTGGTTGTTTCATTATGCTCCCATTTTGCAGTCAATATACAAAACTCAAACAAAAGCTTCTCTAAATATGGGCTTAAGAAAAGGGGAATGGTTTCCACAATTTTATAAATAGCAGTGATTACACTCAAAAGTACCAGTTCAGGTGACCCTGCGCTTCTCTGTGCCTTAAGAATTTTGATAAGGGATGGCATGAACTTGGGTAAATATGCTATAGCGTGAGCCTTTAGGTTGGTACATAACTCCGCTAGACATAGAACCACTGAAGCCATCAAATTTCCACAAACAGTAGACCTTGTTAAATTGGTAATTAAATCCAAAATAGGTTTGAACTTAATTGGATCTTCTTGAGCTAGTAATCTCACAAGAAGCTTTAATGAAAGAAGTGCAGTTTGTTGGTTAAGTTCCATTTCCTGTTTACTGAGTCCATCTGGAATCTCTTCGTCCTCGATGCTGCTAATTATTTGGAGTATTGGATCCAAAATAGAATAAATAACATTCTTTTCACATTCTGTGAAAAATGAAACGTGGTGTTGGAGTTTTGTGTTTAATATTTCCATCGATTTCCTTCGGACAGTTGGGAGATTATGAGTCATCAGACCACGCACTACCATAACAAACATATTGACAGATAAAAGATTATTAACATTGTCTAAAATTTCATAACTATGATGGAGCATAACTTTCCAATATTTGGCTTGAGGTTTTCCTATATTTTGATCCGTAGCCTTTGAAACAACTTGAATAAATGTTAAAACATTAACTATAAATATTTTGTATAAATTTTCCATTTCTCCTTTATCGGAAATTAAATTGATGTTTTGTGTGAGGAACTGATTTGACAAAATGTTATTGACAAAAGTAATTATCGTGTATTTAAAATGCCGTAATTCTTTAGATGTATGAAAAGGGATAGCAAAGATAACATTCGGGTCAATTTGCATATGTGTATTATGTTCGTCATCTTGTTTATCAATGGGTAATGTCTTCAAAAATCCAATGAGCTTAATGCAACTCTGCATTATAACATCTGGTGGAAACTCTAACGCCAGGGCCAAAGCAAAATCTAACCTCCTGATTGGTTGCTCTTTATTTGAAGCCTTAACACTTTTTTCTTCATTTCCATGCATAACATGGCTTTCAAACATTAAGTTTAAAAATGTAGAAAGGAAATATGAAGGATTAAGTGTTAATAAAAGCTTTTTAAATAATGGCAACCTGCGATGTTCAGGGACATCTAAAACAACGTCCACAAATATACGTAGAACAGGAATCACATCCTTTTCTAATTTTTCTATTTCAGTTTCATTCTTATGTGTTTCGGATTTCACCAAAATAGGAATTACAGTTTCTATAATCTTGGTGATAATTTGAAAGCTATATGCATCATCATGTCTCAAAACAGATGATCCAATAAATGTAAAAATGGCCATCATATGGTGTAGAACTTGATCAGGAAGCATGGAAGCTGCTTGAGATAAAAGCATCAATGCGTGGTGATGTGTTTGAGGGTTCTGCGTGCCTCTTATACACATTACAATTAGTTCGATATCCATAATACCTTGAGGAATTTTTTTTAATGATACACAGTCTGTTGGGTATAATTTTTGGGAGCAGTGTAAGATACTTGTCAGAAGTAATTGTTTTACGTATTCAACTGCCGATTGTTCTTCAAATTCTAAGCATTTTTTTAATATGGCAAATAAATTTGGCATCAGATTTTCAATACCTGACAATTTTTTTTTACTTTGAATATATTCTAAAACAGTCGCACCATATTTCCATTCTTTAGAGTCGAGAACTGATATAGCCGGAATAAAAGTTTTTAATCTTTTTCTAGAACCTGTGTCAACATGCTTGGAAGCTATGTTTTGCATTGATAAAAGAATGGGCATTAAATGCTTAGCATCAACATGAATGCGTTTCATTAATTTAGCTGCAGCTGAAATCACATAAGGATCCAAACCAAAGGTTCCTGCTTCTACTACTAATGCAACAAGAGCTTCTGCCTTTTTTACTGGGAGTACAGAAAATAATTCTTCATCGACTTGTTGCATCATCAGTGTACAAATAAAAACTTGATTCGCATCAGTTTGTCGAGTATTCCTGATTGATGTTGTAATCAATTCCCATACATCATCATTTTGAACTGATTGTTTTAATGCTTTAGAATCAATTCTTGTTATTATATTACACAATGTGCGTGATTCAAAAACATTGTTTATATTTTGGTTGTCTTGCAGCAAATGTAAAGCGATAGAAGAAAGTATTGTAAGTATTTCCCCAGAATTTATATGCGGCATAAGACTAGTAATCTTAGCTTTTATGCAGTAGGGAATACTGTTGTGTGCTATAGATTTAATTATTAAGTCTAAAGCTTTCTTCATAGGAGCTTGAAGGTTTTTACGAAGACTTTTATGTGTTGCAGGGTCTGGTGATAGCAGTGTATATAAAATAAGAGGAACCTGCTCATTATCAACCTGTATTTCTTCCCTACGAGAAAGTAATTCACTCAGTAGAATATGAAAATGATGTTTTGGTTTATTGACACTAGAACAAATAATTTGAATAATATCCATTACAATCATTCTTATGGAAGCTACTTGTGAATGCATTGAAAGAATCAGTGAAATTAAAATAATATCGCAATCCAGAATCCAGTCTAGTTCCGAGCTTGATAATTTTAAGAATGTTTGCAAAATCCGGAGAGATCGAACTTGTATTATATAATGATCATTTAGTCTTTGATCATTTTCAAATTCGAAATAATCTACGGTAAATGCAGTTATAAACTCTATTTTTTGTTTTATATCAGAGCAGGTAGAATTGATCAACAATCGAAGAACTGGATTATATGCCTTCTCAAATTTGTTGCTGCATCCTTTTATTAATATTTTGTATAATTTAGAAATTAAATTAACATCACAATCTGTATTTGAAGGTGTCCATGGTATAATATTTTTAGTTTCAGATTTTTTAATAATGTTTTCCAAAAAAAATACAAATATTTGAAGGGGCAGTTTTCCTGTGCTTGAAATTCCAATGAATTGTGTTATAGTGTCAGAAGAAAACTTTTCAGGTTGTTTCACATATACTAATTTAGAGTGGTCTATAAAATTAGAGACCTCATTCAAAATTTTTAAACTTTTAGATGAGTCATTGTCTTTTAAGGAAAACGTGAGCAAAAGCATTGCAAACATTTTTGTATTATAATCATCGTCAAAATCAGAAGCATTGATAATTTGAAGAAGATCTTCGGTTTTCGGTAACCACGAGCCTTTTTGTAAAATATTAAATATTAATTTACTTATAGTCACAGGATTCTTATTTTTCAAATTATTGTCCAATTTCGCCCCGGATAGCAGGCGTTGTCCTAATTGTGATTGTACAATAACAATTGTTGCTGCAACAGATTTTTCATCTTTGGGAAACAGATATGGTAATATCACCATACATGAAGCAAGATCTGAAAGCGATTCTTCCAATGAGCAAAAATATGCTAATGCTTTACACCCTGCCTTCCACCAAGATGGGTCCTTATGTCCTTTAATAAGGATTGATCTCAAATTAATAATTAATAATGATTTGCCCATAAGTTCCACAAGGTCTTCAAGTTCGATGCTCAATAGATCCAATATAATATCAGGATCTTCATCTTCAAGACGATCAGAGACTGATTCTTTCAAAAACTCTTTGTTATTTTTATATAAATTCTTGAAATCTTTCACAATATATTTTACAGCTTCTAATCTGATAACTGAATTTTCGTGATAAAGTTTTTCAAATAAAAATGAATCTCCCAATTTCTGTACAAGTTTAGGTGCAAATCCTAGAATATCTGTCAGTGAAGAAGATTTCTTGCTGGATACATTGCTCGATTTTAAAATATCTCTCACAACAACATCAAATTCGTTAGGATATTTTAATTCCAAGCTTTTTAAAAACTTAGAATACCAAGTTTGAATTTTTAAGTTTTCAGAAGCATCTTCTTCTATAACTTCCATGTCAGAGTCATCTCCACACGTTGTAGTCTGGGATGTTATTGAGTAGCAATCTATAACACACCTGAAAAATAGTATATTACAATTTTAATAATCTGAAAATACACAATTTCAATCAATGAAAAAAAATATTACATGAGGTTAAGTGGTTAGAATAAGGGATAATCAATAAAAATTAGAATTCATATATATTACAGCACAGATAAATAACATTTTTGAGAAGGGAATATATTATGGAAGTCTAGACATTTACAGAGTTTATAACCTGTCATTGGCTGGTTTAAGTTTTAATTACTTTGTACACTGTGTAGCAGGGGCGAATCGTCAAAGTAAGCGATTATGCACAGCTTACCATTATATTTGACTTTAAATTATAATAATTTATAGTAACCATGTTTATGGGAAAATATATAAAGTAATTGTTATTTATTATAAATCACCGTTTATATCTTTCTACAAAAAAATATCTATGAAGTGCGCCCAGTGCCAGCGCCCAATCCATTCTCACTGAACGATAAAACTAGCCGATTACCTCAGCTTATTCTTCCATACAAAAAAGTACACTGTATTTTTCGTCTTTAACCCAAGTCGGCTTTTTTAGTACTAAAACAAACTTGCAGATTACAAATATTTTTAGAAGATTCTCTATTTGAAAACTAGTATTTCGAACATTATTTCCGAAGGACTATTTTTCTTTGATGGGATACCGTTGACATATTTTGTATCACATAGGACAGGTGGCGTTCGCAGTGGCCGTTTTAGGCATTATTCATTTTAAAAGAAATCGGCCAGTGCTCAAGTCTTGACAGTACTGTCAATGACAGATCATAATGAAAATATCTGCTGAATGTCATTGTGGTATGTGTTAATAAACTTTTGTATAAGTTTAGTATTCTATTAAAATAGTGTAGAATAAAGCTACGTATATCGCGTGGTTAATAATAATTGTTGTTTGAGTTGATTTTCACAGAACCACAGAAAAAGTAGTAATTTATAATTACATTACTTACATGTTATGTAAGTACTTATATGTAGTACAAATTAATGAACATTTTTAATAGATTACCTATAAAATAAATCACGGCTCGCCACTGCTGTGTAGCATTCATCATTCTGCCTATGTTTAAACATACATATTTTTTCAATTTTTCTCTGTTGATATTTGTGTAGTAAAACAGGCGAAAACTTTATTGATGTGGGAGAAAACCGTTTCTTTTATAAAACAGTTAAAGCAAATTCACAAAAAACTGCCAATTGATGATAAAATTACATTTGTATACTAAACGAGTAATGAGTGTGCAAAATTACAGTGTAAATAGGTGAACATATTTTTATAACTTTTTAAACATACTATGAGAATGAACTTACTTGATGATAGCATGAGCTCCTGCAGAATTCATTTTGATTTCAGAGATAAATAATTCTGGTAAACTTGAAAACCTTTTTAAATTTTCCACATTTTGCTGCAACATTGTCAAAGCCCCAGATATAAAACTCATGATAAATCTAGACACATCTGTACCTTCATTGATGAGGATATTCACGTTGAAGCAGATAATTTTTAATTCATCTAATGACAAATTACTGAGAAACTTTTCAGAGACATATTTAAGGCTTTCCTGTGTTTGAAATATTAAGTGGAGTAATATGACAGCTTCGTATTGTAGTGAGGAATCATATATGTGTATTTTATCTACCAAATGACTGGCAACTTTGTTGTTCAATTGAGTCTTTGCCACTAACTGCGCCGTTATCATATATCCAGCTGCTTTAAGGTTTCCCACAGAAGAAGTAAGACTTTTCAGCAAGCCGGGAAGTATGTTAGAGACATGTGCTTCAGTTATCATTTGAGAGTATTCTAGCGCTCCAACAACAGTTGAGCAGTAGAAAGCAAACAGAGTTGAGAGTAACTCGGATTCATCGCCAAATTCTTTAACTGCTTTTTTTACCATATCATTGATGAATTCTATAAAAGATGGGTTAGAAGCGCAATGAGTGAATAAAACTGGCTTCGCTAATGGAATACCAGGTTTCTGGAGTGCCTCCAACCAATTCCACCTGTCGGTGGCATCATTCACTTTCATTATTTGTAAGCATCGGACAAAAATTTTAGTTTCGTGATACGGTAATATCAAGCGAAAAAAATCATCCTTGTTATATTTATGAATATGGAAGCGATTGATGAGCCATTCCAAAGCTCGGTGACTCGATTGTAAAAGAAAATAAGGAGAAAGTCTAGTAAGAAAACTTTTTATAGTCTTATCGATTTTCTTATTAGCATCTTTAGATTGAACAGATCTCTCAAACTCTTTAGAAGAAATGCTGAAAAGTGTGTTATCATAGTCGTAAAAACACTTATTAATAGTCTTCAGCTCTGCGAGGCCACTTAAACCAATCTCGTAAAATGTCTCCCTATCAATGGAAGCTGCTTCCTTGGGGTCGAATAAGAGTGATGTTTTTTTCTTTTCCTGTTTGTAGATAGTTGTTTCCGGTACTGCGAGCTTTTTCAGCTGCTGAGCCAATGAAGTAGACATGATTGAAATTCTGAAAATATTTGAGCGGAATAGATTTCTGAAAAATACTGAGATAAAGAGCAAGCTCCTATTAAATGAATTAGTAAATAGGTGAAGCTTTTGGATATTAATTTCTTTCACATTTTACTGCTCATATGTTGCAGCATGTATTGTAATGTATTTTGTATTGTACATAGCGACAGAAAACTTTTTGATAAAAAAAAAAGTTATATTTATTATAATAATGTAAATTTATAAATTAGTATGTACTAATGAAAATAATTATAAATACTAGTTGATAAACAAATGTAATATAAACTAACTAAAGGAAGTAAATAATAATAAATATGCTACAATACTATGGATAGTTATTTTGAATTATGTTCTACAATTTATTAATTCATTATTTTAATGGATCTATATAATATCCACGATTTTGTCTTTTTTAAAAATATAAATAAACGCCACTATGTGGAACTGAATTTTAAATAATTACCACATGATTTATTGAATACATCAGACCTACAATTACCAAGAAAAATTATGACGTAATACTATCCACGTTTCAATAATACTTTTATTCAATAAAAAATATTGATTCATTTAATCAATTTCTACTAGTCTTCCTACCTCTTTATGACATTCAAGTAATATTTATAAGAGGTGAAAAAATTGTATAAACTTAAATATTTTGTGTTATTACAGCAAACTTCGACTATCGTGATTTGAAGTTATATAGATTGGTTAGCAATAAACCCGCTAAGTGTGTACAAAAGTTGTAAATCCAAGTAATATTTAAAATCCAATTCCTTTGTAAGACTAGTAAAAATGTTGACATTTATAAACTAATTCTTGCTATAAAAAAATGTTATTAATTTGGAAAGTACGAAAAAGTTAAAGGACCTGCATTTTTCCTAGAAAATGCATTATATTAATAATTTAATCAATGGGATTACATTAATTCAATTAACCATCTCTTCTTGCGACTTGTGTCCCAAAATGTAAATAAACTTATATTGATAATTAATACGAACTAAGTTATATTATGTGAGTTCATTTCGGATGAGAAAAATAGGTTGTTTTAGCTACACTTTCGTTGGAACGAAGATACATACTTTAATAATTGAGTGAATACTGAGTTACCAAATATAAGTTTTAAACTAACCTTAAAGTTTTTTATTTGATAAGATTTTTCAATAATCGTCAATGTGAACAACACTTATCACACATCACTCACGCATTGTAACCGAACAGTATTAAAATAAACCACAATATGAAAGTATATATTTATCACAAGTCAAGTCCCTCTTAACCTGTAAACGACAAACTAAACGTCAGTCTGTCAACTGCCGACACACGTGTTTCATGTGTTTTGCTGTCTACTGTCTACCTTTCATCTATGGTTGTATGATAATATAATCCGTGATTTTAATTTTCTTATTTATCTACGGAAATTACGTCCGCTGCGTTCAAATTTTAGACCGAACGCTGTAGTCCGTGCTAGAAAATGAAAATCAAGTTGTAGCCCGGGGCTCCCCAGCTCAATAAATTAATTTAATACTAAGCATAATAAATATGTAGATTTCAGTTCTTTCATACAGTTATCAATATATACGTTGAATTGCCATAGCGATATCACACATTCGATGTGTATGATCCATTTACCCCAGCACATGCTGTGTTGTCCTTATACAGAGAAACAATATCCCGTGTATGATTACGATAACACCTTCCATAATAATTTATCTCTGTCAACTCTATCAAACGGTTAATCCAGATCAACAAATCCACAGAAAAGCTTTTGGTGTTTAGCAAGAAAATCTTCTGTCCTGTTTTTTAAAACAAGTACCTATTTGATTCATACATCATCTTCCATTCATAAAACATCTTTGTATATCCCACAGATATTTATATACCCTTAGTAACTTATTTTACTTTCTCTATCAGTATTATTTCTATACATTTTAAACTCTACTTTAATCCAGAAGAGTGTATTCTTCCTCTAAACATTGGTGGAGCCGTACAAAAAATATTTCGCCGCCTGCCTAGATGAACTCTGTAGCAACATTGTCAAAACCTTGTGCTTTTCCATCCTTCATATATTTAGCAGCACTTATAATTTTTTCCATATTTATCTCTATCATATCATCATCTGCATTTAAACTTACTTGAGAAGATGATACAGTGCTTACATTTCCTGTGTGTGTTTTATACACCTCCCCAAAGTATTCCTTCCATCTCGGTTTTGTTCCACTTCAATTCGTGACCATTTTTCCTTTTACTGCTGTCATACATTTGCTTTCTTTACTAGTTTCGGGAATTTTTTTACCGCTTTACAGAATACTTTTTTATTTTCTTGGAAATTCTTGATCCTTTTGATCTCCTCTTTTTCCTTCGGCAAATTCCTTCATTCACTCATACACCTTGTTTCTCCCTCTTCTTACATTCATTATATACATTTTTCAATTCAACATACTACCAACCACTTTACCCACTGTCAGCAGATTTAACCATGCTTATTCTCCTCCTTTCCCTCACGACTGAGGATGCGGCTTTTTGTGGTCTGCCTCCAGGTAGTCCTGTTCTGGACAGAGCGAAGAGCATCAGTCACTGAAGACCCCGGCATAGATTTAATTAAGTTGCTCTATCTGGTAGGTGAGCGACGTCTGGATCTTCTTCCCTCCACTCCCCGCCCATCAGAATGAGCTTTTCGAGGCTGTCTGGTTCTCTCCTGGCGACGAGTCCAAAATATTGTAGGATTCGCCTTTAACACATAGTTGACAGTTGATCCCCAATATCAACAATTAAAGCATTTGACCAAGTGATTATGTAACCTTGCAAATGACAGGTCATAATCCCTGTGAATGTCTTGATTCTAGACTTTTATATTCGCTTTTCGAAAAGGTCTCCTCTATCGAAGTGTTGAAATATTTATCAATCTTGATAAACTCGATAGAGGATTAAATCCAGTACTTTATCTACAGAGATTTTGACATGCTCAAAATATTGTTGGTGTAAAAACACATTCCTCCACACCCAACAGTTCATAGGCCTTAGTATTGGTATACTGCATTGGTATACCTCTTGTAATATTGTGAGATCAAGTGTTTTTTCATCTTTCCGTGTTCGGAAGTTGTCTGATATTTGATGCATATTTTTATGGCTCGTCCTAACTCTCCGCAGAAAAATAATTCAACACTTATCGAATCATGGCTTACCCAAAGTTCATACACTTGTTTATATATTTATTATAATTTGTAAATGCATGTAACTTGTTTTTGGCCTTTGTTATCAGTTAAAGGCCCTATAAAGGAAAAAAACTATTATTTTATTATTATAAATAAATTAAGGGCAGCAGCTGTCAGCTAATATGCCCCTATATTATCTTTCTGTTATGCTTATTTTACTTCCTATATAATGTTTATATTTATGACTAATTTGTTTTTTAATGCATTAACAGATGGTGCGTGACTATTTCTTGAAGTAGACCATTCCACGCATCCACAGATCTACCTTTGGTGAAAAATTTATCTGGATTGAGGTTGAACTTTGGCTTCTCTAATTTCATCAAATGTCCTCTCAGTTGCGTATTCAGACTAAATGTGAAAATTTCACCAAGTTCAGTCATAATACATAATACCAGTGTAGTGTTTTGTAAATTTCATATTCTGTTTGACATTAAATACCTACATATTCTTATCTACCAAGATTTAGACGTAGTCAATATTGTTGGATGCACCGACTGGTCTAAAAAGAATACACGTTGTACGTATCGCTTTGTTGGTCAAACACATTTTTAATTTGAAAAAAATTAAGAATAAAAAATGTAAATTTCCAAAAAAATTCATAACATTTTTAAAAGTACATAAAAAATATTCCTCTAAAGTTTTGCTGTATGCCCCTGTAAAACTATGTTTACATTCATATCTAGACAAACGTATCACTGGGAAAATTAGACTTTTATATTACCACAGAACTTTAGTCCCATGGAATTCGGACTTGTGTCCTCATAATATAAATAACTCAAGAATTAAGAAATGCATAGACTGCATAGTCTATGCATTTATTCTCAAATAAATACGACACATCGGTGATTCATTTCAAATGGATGTTAGAACCTACAAGGCTTCTAATATATTTTATGCGTGAGAGACAGTACTTCACAATAACAAATAGTTTTTTGTTCCAGTTTTTTCGAATTTTTTTAATTGAACAATGTTTTGAGTAAGTCCAAATGTTTGCAGACAGGCTGGATTTACTCTCTAGGGAGTTTTTTAGATCTAAATTTGTTGCAACAAAGATAGAAAATATTTTTGAAAAGGGAATATGAGAGTCTAGACATTAACAGGGCACATGATAAGGTTTTAGCTTTTTTACTTTACAAAGTCAATAGATGGACGAGTTGAGGAAATGTGGATGTTTAAACATGGCAGAATGGTGAATGTTACACAGTGTGTAAAGTGGCCACTTAAACCAGCCAATGAAAGATCATAAGCCCTGTATATGCCTAGACTTGTGTATTTCCTTCTTAATAATGTTTTTTTTTCTCAATTTAATTTTTTTACATAAATTATCAAATACCTAGACAATATTTTTCTTTATCTGTTTTAAACGTGTTGCACTGTTTTAATATTTCCAAATGGAGTATTCAACTATTTCCCTTTAAATTTCAGATCATATTATTTATAATATTTACCTTTTCACATCTAGTAGAGTATTTTTAAATTATTAGTTTAACTGTTAGTATTAATTTATTGTTTATTTTTAAATAAATATATACAGTACCCGGCAGTAAATAAAATACATCGGGCTTAAGAATGAGACTGCTGACTTTGTAGAGCGTCGTCTCTGTCGCAGGGGTTCGGTATCTGTATGCATGTATGTATGACAAATACAATGCTCTACAAAGGTGGAGTTTGCCGATTCTCTTTCTTAAGCCCGATGTACGTTATTTTTTAGCACCACAACAGGCCAGGAAATCACATGCCCGCATGAAAAAAATTAATAGAATACCCAGGGTTGAGGAAAATCATATTGAATTTTTGTGTCCTCACCAATAATTGAACCTGGACCCTTCCGTGCGTGAATCAAGCGTCTTAGGCATTCGAAATAAAGCAACCATGCTTAAAATTCACCTTTTTTACTTTTTATTAATTATTAATTAATTAATTAAAGAAGTAATGCCGATTTTGTCAGCACTAAAATTGAAAAATAAAAACTTAACCAATTCATCTAAAACAAATTTTATTCTGCAATATTTTATAGACCCAGGGGATATTTTGGTCTTTTTAAGTTTCGGTGCTTGTTCTTTATTTTACTTTGGATAAAAATGAGTTTAGGCCACGCACAGAAATTTTGTATTTGTAAAATAAGGCAAACATTCAAATAGCAGGTGGTGATATCACTCCTGGGCTGGTATTCCGAACGCGTTTACAGCGCGCTATAATGCGTATTTAGTACGTAAAAACGCGCTATACCGCGCTATAATTTCGATTGGAATACCAGCCCTGGATTAAAGATAAAAATTTTGCCATGCCAGATCATGCAATCAATACCTTACCTACAATAATTGAAAAATAATTTCTGAGATTCGTTAGGTTAAGTTCATATATTATGTTATTTAAAAAATTTGATTAATTATTTTATGCCAATTCATGAGGACTTTTGAAAGCCGGTTGATGGCTTTAATATAATCTTACAAAAAATTCTTGAAATGTTTTGCGGGTTTTTTATAAATGCACATACGATATTAAACTTCGCAAAAGACGTAAAGTAAAATATTGTATGAATTACATACATTTTATATCAAGATTATTTGAAAAAAAAAGAAATGGGTAACATACAATAATTATTTGATACTCACAAACAATGTATATTATCGTAAGAAGCACTAACGATAATATACGTTGTTATTCTGGATACAAATATAAAATATTAGTATTACAATAAAAGTATACTATAATTAACTGGTTCGTTTTATCAAGCATTTTGCTGTCTTTCATGCAAATTTACTTATTTTAAATACAGACCTTGGTTATAATACGATGAATCTGGTGTTGGATTGTATGTAGTGAAGATTAAGTTTCAGACGCTAAATCACACTTTTGTGCTCTAGGTAGCTAAATACTTTAAGTAATAACATAAGCGCAGGATTCTTTATGGAAAAAATATTTTTTTAAATAAAAATGATAATGCACGGCGGACGCCCGTCTAGTCCGAAGAACACAATCGTAATTGGTAATTACTACACTTCCGGTCATCTCTTTCATCCTAAAAAAATTATTGCAAGGTTTCATACACTAGTATACTTTCTAAAAAATATGTGATACGGCAATATAATAATTATTGCATTTTTTTTTTTTTTTTTTGTTTGCTTGCACTAAAGATATAATATGTAGATGAAATACATTACAAATTTAAAATCTACAATTTGTGGGTTACGACATAAAACATAGGATGAATAAAGGATATTTTCATTTCCAATATTTGCATCAAAAAGGAGCGAAGATAAAAATAATTCTGCCAATTACCTATATGATTTAAATAATAGTATTAAATGAATTGCATAAACCAGTACATGTTGACATAATGTTTAAACATAATAATCTACTGATTAATTGAGCTATGAAACCTGTTTGCATAAATTTTAATCACATTTGTCAAAAAAAAAAAAAACTATTACATAGCTAGTTATTGAATATCACCAACAATATTTAGAGCACCCGTGATCATTAGGAATCAAACCCAGAAATAAAAATTAAAGCACGCAATTATAATTTTTGATTTTCTCGTAACTAATGATAAGTCACGAGCATTATGGTTTATTCATCTTTAATAAAATTATCGTTGTTTAGTAAAAATATGATTTAATTTTAAGAATGTTGCAAACTAGAAGTACTCATCGTTAAAGCAATAAACATGTCACCAAATAAAACATCCTCCTCGAGTAATCATTCCTACAACTGCGAACTGTGGTGGGAAATACTTTAACTTTCTCATTACAAAAAAAATATTATCACTGGAAAAAAATAAAAACAGATTTTTTTGAGACATTTATTTGATATTATTCCGTCGTATTTTCTGTTTTAACAAATGTCACACAAATACAACTTATTCAACTAAGGCAGAATCCATGCAATAACTCTTATCTTGAAATGCATAAATACACATGATTATTATTTTATTTTACCAAATGAGATAAACTACTTCAACAAAACTTCCAACGATTGCCACATTCATTGCACAGCACAAAGGTTGTCATGGGCTCGTCAGCACTTCGGGTTTGGATCTGGCTATAGGTACAGTTTCTCTGCTTGCACTTGCCACACTTCAACAGACTGGTCTTCGTACCTTGGACGGTGGCAAGTTGAGCATCATTGATGGCTTCCTTAACAAACCTCTCACGCAACTCCTTCACTTCGTCACTCGCCATTTCCTCTGGGGTCATTTTCGCTAGTTTAGGAGCCCCAATAACTCCATTCAAAAAATTGGCCCTAAGAGTTGGATTTTTGACATCTTTTAAATTGGCCACTCTAGATCTTACTCTATTTTTGTACCTCATGTCTGTATTTTTGAATTCCAAGTAAATGCATTCTTCCAGTTCCTCAGCTAATTCTTCAGGAGTTCCACAACCCTCCACATCCCCGTCAACTTTCAAGGCTTGAGTGAGTAATTCTCGGCACTTTAACCTGACAGCGTCAGTAGTATTAGAATGAGGCGGGAAAGTTGATTGCACTTTTCTCTCTTTATCTTCCTTTTTATCTTTTGATTTGGCGGGTGTTTTTGAGCTGCTAGCGGAATCTTTTGATGGAACACTAGGGGGAGAAAGAAACTTCTTCCAATTCTTTATTAATGTTTTAGATAAACTTATAACTTCATCGTCTTTGCTGGATTTCCGTAAAGCGTTTACTGTCATTCCGATACGGGTTTTAGTGAGAACATCCAAATTGATAGCTAATGTTTGTAGGGTTTTGAGAAGTTCCAATGCCTGTTCCTGGCCCTAAACATTAAAGAAATACTTAGGAAGCAGATTAATATAAAATGTGTCAGACGATTTTATAGATATCCTTGGTAACTGTATCTTACCGAGCCATCTCCAGAGGACATCTTGTTGAGTTTTTTCTGAATTCTCATAACTTCTTCTTCCACACTCATTTTGAATAGAATTAGCAGAAGAGAACAGTCAACAAAAATATTCTAAAAATCACACAAGACGCCAAAAAATAAAAAACGAAAGATCCTGATCGGCGCTAAATGACCATAGAAAGGTTGTTTTTGTTTGTGTAATATTTGTCTATGGAAAATGATCTTTTAGGGCGTAAAGTAAGCCATATAAAAATAATATCTCTCTTTTTTTCTTCTGTGGTACTTACTTATTTTTAACCCTGAAATGATTTAGCTTTTTGTCTAGATTTTGGCACAACAGGCCGAGAGACCTATTAAATTATTGTTGTGATTAATTTTCTAACTGTACAAAGTTAAAATTATTTGAGTTCTAGAAAAACGAAAAGCCAACAAACATATTTTTTAGGAAATATATCCTATCCAAAATTAAAAGCACGTAAAGGTATAATTTTGTCCGGCGTCTAATGCTTACTCAGATTTATAAAGGTATATCCATTGACATATTACTACATATAGACAAGCCTTGACCATTAAAAAATGATGACACTCAGTGATGTCCTACGCATATTTAATCGTTCTTTGGCCGTCAGCCAGGTGTGAAGTTTAAAATCGAAACCAAAATGCCTGCTTGTGTCATTATATAAAGTGCGTAAAACATTTCTTATTAACATTGTAAAAAGTATTGTGTAATTTTTCATTCCTAAATATTTTTTCATGTTTCAACAATTAACATTAAAATAGAAATATTTTTCGAGAACGTCAAACTGCAATTGCGAAGCTCTTTATACTTACAGAACTGCACTGATGAATACATTTAAAAAATAGTATGGTAAAATTGAGATTAAATTATTTTTGTCTTCCCCAAAATTCAGTGAAAAGAAATAAATGGGTCGAAATTTAGAAAGAATCTGAATGGGATCAACAAAAAACTAATTTCGATTTTGTTAACATTAAAACAAAAACTTTTTCATGTCCAAAAATGAGTATTTTCAAATTTTTGGTAACATATGCTTCCTCGTTAAATGCAGCCGTGGGATAAATAAATAAACTCAATAACCATGGGTATGTTTTCGTGTTACATTTAATCATTTATAAATTTATTGTATTTTTGTATGTGCATATATATTATATGTATGTATATGTGTATACATATGTCTATGTATATATATATATATATGTGTGTATATATGTATGTATGTATGTGTATATGTATGTTTGTATTATGTATGCGTGTATGTGTATATATTTATATATTTAATTTTTACATTTATCGTAAACTGTACTTTTTTTCTTTTCTTCTCTTTTGGGATATACTGTTTTTCTATTTCTTCAATATTATTTTTATTTATAGGAAACATATTCGAAAACCATATTTGCCGCAACAAATCGGTTTCTTAGAACAGGCATTTGCCCATATAGGAACCGATTGCAACATTAGACATACCTACTAATATTTCTGGCTTGCTGACCCTTCATATACTGAGCCTACTCCTAGTACAATCAGAATTTTCCTGAGTGTTTTTTGTGCCATTTTTGTAAAAATGTATGTATAAACTAATAAATTAATAAAATAAACTGCTTTTAAAATATTTTTTTTTACTCTATAAGGCGCGTCTATGTATTAATATGTCAATGGGTGTACCTTAATAATAGTTCCAATATTTTATAGAGCTTTTATAAAGTGTTGTCACATTAAAATTTGATTTGTAGGTGAAAGTATAAAAAATATATATACCTACGAATTTCAAATGGTAATTACTAACTTAAAAATCCAAACTTTCTACAACTTGTTGTATTTTTCATATAGATTTCGCTAGTAGATTTTTTATGGCGTTTTACCTACAATCAACAAATTTAATAATATGTATTGTAGTAGTTTTTATTACTTACTCATATTCATGGAAAAACAAATTGGGGGTAACAAATACAGTTCATGTAATATAAATATATTAATTTAATCATGAAATTATTTACGAATTAAAAAAAAATCATGAATGTAACTATACAAGGTTTTTCGTAAGTTCATAGAACTATCAATAACATTTTGGTGATCAATTTAGTTGTATTTACTATAAAAATTGGCACGTAATACGTACAACCTCTGGGGTGGTATTCTGGATCTTCTCTATCCCCTAAAGAGTGATTAATTTGAAGATTTTTTTTAAAGTGGTGACAATTTGCTTCACATAATGGCCACACTGATGATTAAACGTAAAAAAAATATGAACACGTTCAATCAAACATGATGATTTTCATTTCAAACTTAGAACATTATTGCGACCTCAAGCATTATTAAAAACACTTAATCAAGTTGAATTGACCAAACCATATTAGTTTTATTGCCATTTTTGCAGCAGTATATACACCATTTGACGTTCAATCATCAGTGTGACCATTATATGAAGCAAAGTGTCGTCACTTTAAAAAAAAATTCTTCAAAATGAATCACTACCTATATAAATATAGTAAAGTGGGTAGAGAAGATCCAGAATACCACCCCTGATATAATTAGCTGAGGACATTGTATTGCACAACACGTATAAATAAATGAAAATGAAATATATTTCAAATATTATACACTAAAACAGCGAACAATTAATAACATTTTGTACTCATTAGTAAGGCTGGTGCCTGGCAAAATGCGACTGAGAAAAATTTCTAAGTTAGATATTTTAAAACTTTTTCTATGCCGTTAGGTATTTTTATGGCAGTTTCCAGCAGGTAGCGAAATTTCAGGCAATTTTTAGAACATATGAACCTGAAATAATTATTTTAAAAACATGTATGTCAAAAAAGTCTTCAAGACTTACCTACACAATGTATCATTTAAGACAATATTGCCTCAGAAAAACGCAATTAAAATTTTCACAAAATGTCAGGGTTGTCACTTGCCACGTACATTGATAAATATTATACATAATTTCGTATTTTGTACACGATTTTTTCATATATACGTTCCGTAGAAGAAAACAGAATTGTTCTACTAAGTTAAATTTAAGCAGCATTTTGCAACAGAAACAATAAACTTTATTTACATAGAAAAAATATTATTACAAATCGTCAATAAATCATTAACATGCAACACTAAATCGTACCTAGGTGCCAATAATAAAAAAACATGATAAAATAAATAAACACAGACTCGCGCATTTTACTATCAAATCGAGATAAAGGTGCTTGTAAATTGAGAAATACTGTAAAACGCACTTTCTTCTATCCAGAAATAATAGTTTTTAAACACAAATAAACAATAAAACCGCAGCGAAATAATAAAATAAAAGCATCAGTTATTACAAAAAACTAATTTAGAAAAAATAATAATACGCAATACTGAAGGCCACTAAAGAGGACTACGAAAATTAAGTGTCAACCCTGCATTATCGACGCTTGTTAAACGTCAAAAATAGCTCTCGTAATTTCTTGTGTCCCAGTGTTTCATCAAGATTCTAACAGATGTCTCTGAGTGTACGAAATCTATAACCGTTCAGAAAACTTGACCTCGAAGCGTTAAGTGCGTCCAAAGGCGCGCGTTTTTATGCGCCATTTTTGTTGTGACCGGCCCTCCGACACGGAAACGGAGGGCACATTGACGCGCTTTTTGCACTTGACTGGTTAAAATGCGTTGATTTTTTTGCCTTGCTTTTGAGCATTAGATCTTGAATCTTGAATCAACGTGGATAGTGTTAATAGGCACCTTCATCACATCATCATCGAACCCTTATCCGCACCAAATGGTGCATAGGGCATTGATTTTTGTTTTTTGCACTAAACAGGCCAGGAGGCCCGATAACCGTGTTGAAAAATAACATTTTAATTATTGTTTTTTCCCCGGTAAACGAACCCGTAACCTTCCGTGCGTTAGCCAAGCGTCTTATCCATTACACCACGGAAACGGTTACGTGTGGTTAAGTACCTATCTGCACCGTATGGCCCTTTTCACACATGCCACGCAAATCCACCCGGGGCGGCGATTTTGAGTGGCATGTGTGAAAACGCCAATCTCGATCATCTGTTTTTCTACTCGTATCTGCACTCTGCACACAGTGATGCAAATGGTAAATCTTGGTAATTTTTAAAACCACCTTATAAACAAATATTTCATGTCGCCCCTCCCAGGAATCGAACCTAGGGCCTCGTTTGGATTGTGTATATATAGAATTACTTGTTCTTATAATCATGTCCCGACTTGCTCGAAAAAAAGATTTCTTGAATAAGTCAGGACTTACAAATAAGTTTTTCAGACTTTTTTCAGACTATTTAAACAATATACATATTTTTTTATTTGTTGACAAAAACAGTTTACAAATACATATATACATATAACAGATGCATAATCATACATAAAAACAGGTTAAGAGTACATACATACGTTATTTCTACATATTTTCTTAAATTTAAATTTTTAATATTTCAAAAAAATATTGTAAAAATCTCTTACCTTTGGCAAAATCTACATAGTAGTATTCCGTTTCCAGTATTCAGTTACGAACAACTTTTTATTTTGCTAAATGTTATTAAATATTTGTATTTAAAAACCACTTACTTTTATGTGTCTACCGGTTTCGAGACGTACCCGTCAACCAGCATGCAAAACCCACTATACACCTATACAGGTGTTCTTTAAACCCTGTCACATCCTAAACCACGATGATCAGTATAGGCAAAAATACATATTAGCATATTTAAAAAAATATTTAGAACGAAGAAAATTTTTAGAAATAAAATATTTAAAAAAACCAAATGGTTGCTTACTTCTACAAGGAAGAAGCGAGGGGGGCGCGGCCATGCGGTTGACGGTATATCAGACTCCCCCCTCCTCGTTTCACCCCTGCAGAAGTAAGCAACCATTTGTTTTTTTTTCTTCGCGAGACTGGGTTATCCGTGGACGAAGCATAGGAACTGGCGTGGGGCAGAGTTGAATGGCAACGAGTAGTGATGACCATATAATCAATATAGAGAATGAAAATGATGTATTATGACTACCAAAAATTGTAAAGATGTGGAAGTTCAAACATAGGGTAAATGGTGAATGTTACACATTGCGTAAGTGATCAATGAAACCAGCCCAAGCTAAACATTTTTTTTTGAAAAATATAAACCCAATATACTTTTCAAATACAATAAAAAGTGGAGTATGAACAATTTTTACAATTGATTGCTTCAGTTTTGCTTTAATCCAAAAGGGATTTTTACAAACACGGCTCATTTGACTAAATTAAACATTTAAAGTTTTTAAAAGCAATATTCTGTACATTAAAAATGTGTTTGTGTAAGTTTTGCGAACGCGCCAGCACTAGATAATCGACTTATGCATATGTGACAAGATTAAATGAGAAAGTATATTTATAAACCAGTGTTTTTAATCCATAGCTAAACATTGAACATACATTATTTTATTTTTAGTATTAAGAATCGCAGCAAAATTTAGACGAACGCAGAAGCATCATGTGTATATCTTATTACCATATCATTAGCTACTAACAAAGCAATAGCAGTCTATGTCACGCTCAAAAGCGCGCCTGAGTGCGAGAGATATAGATTAGTTTCAGAGAGATAGATTAGTTAAATGTTCGACCAGTAGACAAAATGGATTATGGTAACAAATTTCATTTGCGGTCGCAGGCGCGGGTCCTATAGTCCTATTACACGGAATGCTCTCCCAGCGGAAGTGCGAAACTGTGAGAGTGAAATGGTCTTTCGGAAAAAAAACAATTATTTTTATAAAACATTTTTTTTAACCTACATAAACTTTAAGAGCCCTTGCTGATTGTGGAAAAAAGTCACGGAGTGCTATGGGGATAAATGAGAGTGCGCTCACTGTGGCGACATGACAATACGGTGACAAAAAGTTCCATCGTGACGTGACTGTCACCCGGCCCCGGCCTGTACATTGCTACGGCAGTGCGCTCACTAGAAACCTTTTGTCACTGCCGGCAGACGCCTACCGAACGGACGTGTGTAGTGTATTTTTTAGTTATATTTAAGATTAACATATTATTACAACAGTGGAGAAGAACATTTTAGACAAGATACTACAGAATTCTAGGCATTCACAGGGCTTATGACCACTTTACACACTGTAAAACATTCACCATTCTACCCTTATTTGAACATCTATATTCCTTCAACCCTTTCACCTGTTGATGTTTGTGAAGTTAAAGAGCTGAAACGTTCATTTATGGAGGCAAGATTTAAGATGGCTACTTCTCTGCAAGAAGATGATATGACAACGAAGTGTTAATAAAAGACATAGAGAAAAGGCCAGCATTGTTTACAAAAAAATTAAAGAAATTCTCTGATATTCATTTGAAAAGGAAATTGTGGGACGAGATTTCAATTGAATTATTTCAAAACTGTTTATTGACAACGAAAATAATTTTAAAAACTTTAGAGGTTATTGACGTAATTCAGAATACAGGGAGTAAAATTTTCCTTTTAATAATCGTTCATTATATATGGGATGTACCCAGTAGTGTTTCTTTCGTTTGATTTTCCTTCTGCGTAATTCAAGAGCGCAAATCACTGCGACCTCTTCGAAATCCATCGCTAAATGAACATTTTGTCACCAGTAGTGAGTAGTGAGAGCACCCACAGTGACACAACGTGACAGTGACAAAAAGTCACAGTCAGCGGGTGGTGTAATTCATTATTCCGTAAAATCCGCTTTACTCAGTGTCTTTATATAAATAAATAAATAATTTTTTTGAAAAAGGAAATCCATTGGAGACAAGTTCGCCTCGTAGCAAATTTGTTTACCCTACTTTGCTCATTTCATGAAAGAACTAATGAAAATTAGACCTCGGATTAAACAACGCCGTGGGGGACATTTGAACGACATTATCTTAAAAACATCAAATATTTAACATGATATAAAAATATCCGTTTTATGTAAAATATATATTTTTTAAATATTTTAAGTTCAAAGTTTATTAATTCAATTACTTTTATTAAATGACTCTTTACTTATCTTCTCTGTTGTGTCAAACAATGTTTCCGCGTGCATAATAAAATTTTAGAGAAATTAAGACATTGCTTTTTTTTTTTTTAACCTTACATTTGTGTTATGATTATTTTTTTTCCCATCAAGCAACATTTCGCTGTGACATCACGAATGCGCGTGGCGAAAGTAGGGCATAATGGGGGAATTATTGTACACAGTCCGATGTATTCAAATATGATTCTACGCTCTTTCTGGACTATTCTTAATTCTATGGATACATGTTATAATTTTAGTTACCCACTAAGTCTAGAGACTTCAATGAGATACGTTTTTTTAAAATAGGTTTGTTATATACTCATACATAATATGTAATACTTACATTTAATAATCAACATTTATAAAAGGTCTTCTTCCTAGTCGGTCCCGAATGACTAAGGACCTTGACCACCATGTCGTACTCTCGAACTTCAGTCCTCCACTTGTCTCGGCACCCCGCATTTCTGAGAGCCATCACAAAGGAAGAGCCTTTTGCAATTTTTATCTGGTTAGACCAGCGCATGGAAGACCTCCCTCGTTCTCTTCTTCCCTCTACGCTGCCGACCACAACAAGCTTCTCCATGGACACTGAGGACTAGAACATAGACGATAAGGTCAAAATAACGAATCATGGTAGATGCCTTTGATATGTGGTGCTAGAGACGTATGTTAAGAATACCCTGGACAGCCAGACGCACCAACGCCCCCATTTTTCAGGAACTGAAGCTGACTGACAGACTCTTGACCATATGCCTCAGAAAATTTATTACTGATATTTTGGTCACCTCGCAAGGAGAGAAGATTGCATTGAGAATCTTATTAAGGTACTAGTATTTTTTCAGTTATTAATTTTTTTCACAAAAAAATATTTCGCATGAATAATGGTTTTAGGGAGATTATTGAAAATGGCGCCATATAAATCATCCTGACTAATAATAATAATAAATTTGCATGACGAATCTCTACTTAGCCGGTGAAGTCGATAACTTCACGTTAAATTCATTCACCAGCCTGATTCTGGGCAATTATGGCCGAATGCCATAGTATAGTAAGAAATTGGTCCTGCGATAACCGAGGATCGAGGTTTTTCTTGTTAGCTTAGTCGAATACTAACCTTCCCCGGGCTTATAATCTAGAAGGGCGTATTCAGCTCAAAATGGAAAGGGGGGACAGCCTTCTGAAATTGACCTATTTTATGGGGGTTGTCCTCAGGGAGGGGTACTATAGGTTTAATACACAGGGATAAAAGGAAGAACACTAATGCAACACTGCCTTAAAGCAGGTTGTAGCTAGTTAGGCAGACTGCACACAATCCTGAGAAATCTACTATCACTAAAATGTAGTAGGTAGATTATAGCAATTGTTCTGTTAATTAACCATTATTATTATTATCATTAACTAAATCATCATCATTATTTCCCTGACTGCACCCAGTGGTGCATAGGGCGCTGAATTGGAACTCCAATGAGGAAGTTCAGTGGTTTTTATATATTTTTTTTTTGTTTATAGACTATTAAAGTGAGCCAAAAAAACAAAATCCCATTCACGGGAAGCAAACCGGAAATCTACGATAACTCTGTCATGATTGGTTGATTCATATAAACCAGTGACGTCGTTCAAAGTAGTACTTTTTCGTACATTTAAATAGGAAGCTTTGCCGTAAAATTTGACGCTCTAATTTTTACCGCGCACAAGAAAACATTTATTGTATCCTATTTCCCGTAGGGCTGAAGTTCTTCTTTGCAGCATATCTTGATCATTGGTGCACGAAAGAAAAAAATACCAGTCTAACGCTTCGGATCCCGTCCATGAATTATATAATACTATAGTGAAAATCACACTGATGAAAAATATTTCATAACATGAATAAAAAAAATATACCGACCTTGTTGGGAATCGAATCCGGACCACAGTCATGGTAAAAAAAGCATTAACCACTTTATTGGCAAAAAATCAAACTTGCAGTACAAAAAAAATATATATAAAAATAATTTCTTGACATGTAAAATTGCAAGAAAATGTTCCTAGAACAAAACAAAACTACTTCACAAGATACAAAAATACTAGTTCTAAAGCTACTAAATGATTTAAAATAAAATTATCAAACAATAAAAAAAATGGCAAGTACCAATTTCAATTCCACAAACTAAAACTTTAAGTTTAAATGAAATTAAAAATTATAAAAATATAATACAATAAATGAGTGAAAAATGAAAATTGATTCTTGAAGACAGCATCAAATTCTTATTCTTATCGAGTCAAAAACTCTCGCCCAAGGTCCAGCTTTTTCACACATACAATTGTTTTCTTCATTCTGGGACGCGGAAAACCATTTTTTTTATTTCCATACATTTGTTAATTGCACATTATTTGAGACATAAGTCCCAACCCCATGGGACTAAAAGTCATGTGTTGAGATGGGACGAGCAATTAATTGACACAGACACATGAGATATCACCACAAATATGGGACCTGAAACACAAAAAATAATTCAAAAAAACACATATGTGGAACATCAATATGGTAAACAGTGAACTGATACATTCGAAAAATCATCAAGGAGTTTCATACTTAAATCCCCCCACTAAGGAAAATCCAGTCCTTAACTCCTCTCTTGAAAACTTCCAAAATATTGAACACTCTCAACATTATAACTATATGCTTGTTGAGTCGTATTATGCATTGTCTTTATCCAGCCGGATGAAGTTCTGGGTGTGAAATAAAACCTCGGACGAGTGTTTTTGACTCGATGGCTGCTCTTAGGTAAAAATCCTGACAAAGGAAATCGAGTGGGAAAACGCACGCCTCGTAGTGAAGTGGAATGTGCGTTCGCCTGTCTAAAAAAGCTTTTGAGAAAAAGTTCGTGAAGATTAGATGCAAATTTCCTTACAGATTTTTGAAAATGGCAGTAAGTAAAAAAATATCTTTATAGAAAAACAGCTATGTATATTTTTTCCGTCACTATCAGATTAAGTGATTTCTTTTATATGACATGTCAAAGTGATTTTTGACTGGGGTCTTTAGGACTTTAGGATTTTTGAGATTTTAATAAGAATGCTGATGATGGCAAATTACCAAAGTGTATTTTATAGACCGGATTACTGATTAATGAAATCTAAAAGCCTTATAGTATTGGATTTATTGACGGCTAGGAAACAAATTATCTTTCTGGTTATGTAGATTTTAATGTGATTACAAAGTCATACTTACTTTGAAATTCTTTTTTTTTTACTGAAGATTCTTAAATCACTCTTCAAATGCTCCCTATTTATTTTTTATAAATACAAAGCCGCAGTAAGACTTATTTAAATACCTTACTATGCTAGAACATGCTAATTATAAAAACTAAATAGTTGACATTATTTCCTTCTGTTATTCTTTAATTTTTCTGACTCGAGAAGAGCTCCCCCCTTTCTTGTCCCTCTTACCTGATCTGAACACAGGCTACCACTTGTCGAACTAACTACTTGCTTTCTCTGTCATCATACCTTTGTTTTCGACAAACTCGTTCACTATTCAGGCTGCAAAACTATAGAACTGGAAATGTGAAAGATACGCCCTCTGCCTTCTTTACATTTTTTCGTTATTAATAGTAAGGATCGTATTGACTTAGACCTTGCAAAATGTGATAAAAGCAAGCTGCTTGGCACAGTTGTTCCTTGGGTCAAACTGAGTCGATTTAGCCCGGTAGGCAAGTCTCCGAAAATCCATCCGCCGCGCCTCAGTCTGAGCTTTTAACTTAGTCAGATCAAGTTTGGTATCGTTTTCGTATAAACCGAGGACGATTAATTCATTTCTTAAACTATTTTTTTAACCTGCCATAGTAAAAAACCGAAAAATCTTATCCACCTATGACTTTTAAAATATTGCGAAATATATTTTTTATCAATATGATATGACGTTTTGCAAGGTCCATGTCAACATGACTTACAGCCGCAGCTCGCTGTCACCCATGGCACGTTCCTCCGCCGCGCGGCTTTATTTATTGTTTTAAGCCTAATTGTATTTTTAAAATGACGGGAAAGTTTATATTTTTAAACATGAAAATAATGGGACTACCTACTGCTGTTTTTTTCATTTTGTAAATATTGCAGTATTTGAAAAGCCATAGGTATAAGGGGAATTATTTTTTTTTTTTTTAAATATACCTCCCCCCCCCTAACCAGTCAGTGTTTGGGGAGGGGAAGTTGCCTACCGGGCTAAATCGACTCCGTTTGACGCAAGGAACAACTGTGCCAAGCGGCTTGCATTTTGCAAGGCCCCCTTATAGATTCGTCAATACAAACCCCCCTATAAGAAACGTCTGAGATGTCACTACTTTATGAAATTAGGCCTTAAATCATTTTTCAGTCACCCCTACCTCCATCTCTTTCGCTTCTAACTCTTTACTGCTCTCCCTACAACCCCCTTTCCACACTCGTTTACCACACTTACATCCAAATAAGGAAATTCAGTGCTACAAAAACTCTTTATATTTATAATTTTTCCGTACGTGTGTATGTCACTGAACTCCCAAACGGCTGGATCGATTTTAATGAAATTATTTGTGTGTGGTTGAGTCGGTCGCTGGATGGTTTAAATTTGACAATTGGACCCGGAAGGTGGAAAATTCAAATATCGATAAAACGTTTGCTGAACCAGCTAATAGCAGGCAAGCCAACGTTCGGCAGGACAACGACTGTCGGACTGTCAGGTCCGCTAGTTGGATATAAAAATGTTTCCTTACACGCGGTAAAAATTAAACCATTTAATTGTACGGCGAAGTTTCTCCAAAACGTATGGAAAAGTTAATGAAAATTCGTTTTCATAGTAAAAAGAATTACTTAAAAATTTCGGAAGTTCTAGTGAACAGCTTTTTAGAATAGTCCATCAATTACGTGTTTCGATGTATTTCCGGTTTCCGGGAAGCCATCTTAAATGTGTTTTCATACGTACAGATTTCACAGAAATGGTGGACTATTGATGGTCGCCAACCTAATTTCTGATCCACTTAAATATTACTATGTGGTATAAAAACAAACATATTTAAAAAATCCTAATAGGTTGTTAGGGTTCATTGTTCTCTCGGCGGTGAAATACTTTGAATTGTGAAGCCTGTATGTGCTGAAAATAATCAATCGAAGAGGTATTATTTAAAATATTGTAAAGTAATGAAACGAAAAATGTTTCCTTTTTTCATAATCCTCATTATGAATGGATTTCTGGCAAATTTATCAATTTCGTTAGCTCAAATTTTGTATCGTAATGAACATTTTCATATTTGAACGAAAAATTCAAAACCACTAAATTAATCAATCTTTCTAAAAACATTCAAGATTTGGACAGTTACTGATTTATCACCACAATACACTAAAAGGCGCTATAACAGAGGTGAATTTTATTAAAAAACATAAAAACCCAGGCGTAAGAAGAAAATAAATATTTATTTATTGTTATCAAACCCGTAATTCATGCGTGAGGCAAAAGCACTTATGTATGTATAACAAAGTTATATTATATTTTGATATTTTTTTTCTTTTTTTATGTTAAATCTGATCGGTTTTATCATTTTTAATTCTGTTTTTTTTTTTTTTTTGACGTTTTTCTCTGTTTGTTCCTAATTACTATGAACCTACTTTATACTGGTTATATGGCTGCTTGGGTATTGCACTATCCGCCTAAACGAGCTGGAGTAAAAATATTATTATTTTGGATGTTTGTAGCACTAACTTTGAATCATTGTAGTATATAATATTTTTATGAATGAAAAAATACTTCGTTATATTCACATGCGGTTTACCACTTTATTTATTTAAACAAACGACTAGTTTCAGCAAAAACTCTTTGCCCTAAACACAATTACCCCCCCCCCCCCTTCCCTTATCGACACCTATTAATTTGTTCATTGTTTCTTTTCTTTTATATATTATGTACGTTTCGTTGTTAAATGAAGAGGGCAACGTGTTGTCGAAACAAAACGGTTGTGTAAACAAATAAAATAGTTCAATTTTTTAATTTTTTAATCATAATATACGTGACATCTCTCATTTGTCGCACCGGAAGTATTCAATATTTGGGAAAAGCGTATTAAGCTCTCGAGGACAACAACTATTTTCAAGAGAGGAGTTAAGGACTGGATTTTCCTTAGTGGGAGGGATTTGAGTATGAAACTCGATGATTTTCCGAATGTTTGAGTTTACTATTTACCATATTGATGTGGCATTTATATGTTTTTTTAAATTATTTTTTGTGTTCCTGATTCTATATTTGTGGTGATATACTCATGTGTCTGTGTCAACTTATTGCTTGTCCCATCTCAACACAGGACTTTTAGTCCCATGGAGTTAGAACTTATACCTCAAATAATATGTAATAAACTACATGGATGTAGAAAAAAAGTAAAATACCACGAACGATGCCATAAATAATTTTACATTGTATTTAATAATTAAATCATACGGATTTAGTTGTTTTTCCTTGATTTTATTTATTTATTATTTTAAAAGGACCATCTTAAATACGACACTTTAAAATGGATTAAAAAAACGAAAATAGTTGACTTTGGAAACATGATTTATGAAATAATGAAGAGGTGTTTAAATTTAGTTTTTCTGTTTCTCCCTTGCAGATAACTCTCCGACACTATGCGAAAGAGACAACTGCACGTCTGACTGATTATGCCTAACTAAAATCAACAAAATCAATCGAGATTGCAACAACGCGACGAAACGGTAGTGAGAAAGAAACAGTGATCGCATTGAACAGGTAATGACAGGCCATAAGGCTAGTAAAAATGCTAATAATTCCCTTCTCATCTTTGTTAAATCTACATTATATAAATATTTTTTATGTATAAATCATGTAACACAAAGTATTTTACAAGTATAATACGTTGAATTACATTCCAGGAGTTACAACAACTCAATTCGGGACATAAATAATATTAAAATTTAAAAAATAACACATATTGAGAACAACAAAGAATTAAAGCAAGTTTAGCGCCTTTATAACTAAATATAGTACAACAACATATACGCCAAAAACCTTTTCTTACACAAGCAGAATACAAATATAAAAAAAAACGCTTTTAAGAATAAAAAAAAGGAGTGAATCTACTAAGGGAGATAAGGTCATTAACATCACATGCCATGCAGATGATGCAGCTATAGTGATGATGAGAACATATCCACCTCAGTTAGTAAACATCTGGATGCCTAAGAAATGTCGTATAGTACAATGATCACATGATTATTGGAAACGTAATTCGGATATAAAAAACGTGTGTTAGACCGATTATGGTGTGTACAATAGAGGCGAGGATAGATAGAGAGAAAATAAAAAATACGAAAAACCAGGTAGAAAATCTAAATAGAAAAACTAAATGGAAAAACCAAATAACTGCTCAGAACGTCAGAGATGAAATTACTAAAGGCATTTGCAGGGAAACCACAAAGAGGCAGAATCCAGAGTCAAGCAGTTAGACGGAATTGCGATATCTAGTGCATAGTAAATATATTATCGAGAGATTACATCATTAATTCCATTATCTATTAAGTTCGTTTATAGAAAGAATTTATATATTTTTTTAGTCTATTTTGTGAATTTAAATTAAAGATAAATAAAATAGCGAGCTAATGTTGTAATTTTGGACTGAACACTCTGAAACGTAGGTTCATCATAATAATATTATAACCCCGCAAATTTTCAAAGGGCAGATAGACGCAAAATGGGTGGCGTGGGCGGAAATAGTGTGACGGGGCGCCATTTCCTGCACCACGAGAAGTTTTTTTCTATAATCCTCTGCAAGAAACATTGAACCTCAAAAGCATTCTCAAGTTAAAAATTTGTATTTTATTCCATAAGGAAATTCAGTGCTACGGAAAATTGGAGTAATCGCAGTAAAAATTAGAGCATTAAAAAAATCGTACGGCGAAGTTTCTCGAAGATGGAAGAAAAAAATAATAAAAATGGACTACCCACTTTGAACGACGTCGCATGTTCTTGTTAATAAACCAATCAAGTACAGCATTGACATGTGTCATTTAAAAAAAAATTCAACGTTTAGAATATTTTGATAGCTACGGAGATCTACTTTCAAATGTCAAGACAACTCACCGACAAGAACAAGTGACGTCACGACGACACATTTCCATAGAATAAATATTAGAATAAAAATCATTTATGTTTTGAAGATTTTCAACATAGCGTTAAAATTAGGGCTTCCAGTTTCGACACAAATTTGAGTCTAAGACTTAAGACTCAGACTCAAATTTGTGTCGAAACTGGAAGCCCTAATTTTAACGCCATGTTAAAAATCTTCAAAACGAGACTCGGAAACCAAGTCTCGTAATTTCTAGACTTTTCGAGACTTCGAGACTATTCGATACTAACGGATAATACGTTAAAAAAAATAGTGCATGTAGTAAAAAAATCTCATCGTAGCATACTTTTATTGAAAGTTTTTTTTTAAATGAATAAACAACAAACCAACCAACTATCCCTATATCACCAATTCTTTAAGAAAGATTTTTAAAGAAATAAACATTATGGCGGTATATAGTCAGCACATTTATGAGAATATTATGTATGTGCGTAAAAATATATCTATCTTTAAAAAAAGCGACAAGCATAATTATAATACTAGAAGTAACGACAAATTAGTAATCCGAAATTAAAGCTAGGTAAGGTAAGCACATCGTTTGTGGGGCACAGCTACAATAGAATACCCGACAATGTCCTTATTATGACGGACAATAAATTCATATATTTTTTAAAAGGCGTACTTCTAAAAAAGGCCTATTATA
>NW_028277981.1:0-99309 GCF_059751315.1 Micrasema longulum
TCATGTGTGACATTTGCCCACTTTATGAGTTCGACGACCCTGGTCTAGGATGTAGCGGCTCCTATACAGCTTGTCGAAGACAGCTTTTCCTCGCTTTCACATGCAAAACGAAGACCGGTAAAATAAGGCACAAACTAATACATATCCGTATCAGTTATTCGAAAGAACATCAGGACGCTTCTTGCTCGTGATTGAATCCTAAAGAAGGAAGTGACAAGATGGTTGTCTTGAGATTTATGACCAAGAAAGTCGTAAGTTTGATTAATTTTTGACTGTTATGTGGAGAAAGGCAGACGCAATGTCAAAGTGTATTTATTTAACCATATTTATCTCGATACAATATAAATACCATGCACTGTCCGTTCATATATTAAATGCAACCAATGCTTCCCCTAAAAAAATTACATCTAAACAATCAATATCTATTTTTTTTAATGAATTAATTCAGCTATTTTATTTTCATTTTTATTAATAAAACATATAATACATATATTTTGAGTTTGTCAAATTTTTGGTAGACAAAAACTGGATTCAACTCCCTGGGAGCTGTTAACATAAACATATTACAACAGAGAAAGAACATTTTAGAGAAGGTAATATATGTCGTCCTCGTGATGTAATGGTCAGCGCGTTAGCCTGCTATGCAAGAGGTCTCGGGTTCAATTCCCAACATGGTTGATATGAAATATTTATTTAAAAGGGTGTTTTCTCAGTAGAATATTTCATAGTCCCTGGACTGGTACCTGAATCGTAAGACTGATCATTTTACCTATATGTATTGGTATTGGTGTACCAATGCAAAGTCCAATGTACTATTAGGTGCGGAAAGGGAATGATGATGATGAAAATATACGTCTAGGCATCTACAGAGCTTATGACCTGTCGGTGGCTGGTTTAAGTGGCTACTTTACACACTGTAACATTCACCATTCTTGTCTTGTCTACAAAACACATGTCTTGTCTATAAAAATTTGAAGAAACTCAAAATATTGTTGATAAATCCACCTGGTCCACGAAGAAGTATAGAACTTTAAAAAAATAAATTTTCAGGCGTTGCCTAGTATGTAGGTGAAAAAATTCAATTAGATGAATCTCACCCGCATAAATAAAGGTTTATTTATTTATTTATTAACGGACATTGTCCATGTATACAATTTATAAGGTTTAAATATTACAATAAAAGAATAGTTTAAAACATTTAAAAAAAAAAGAAAGAAGCATTGACAAACATAAGGGACATCGACACAAGATCTAAACTATTTATTTAGTGCTCGTTTAAATCGTTGTAAACTTAAACCAAAAAAGTCCAGATCTTGTCTTGAGTTAACAATACGACAAAGGCGGGTCATTGGAGAATTTAGGCCATAGTTTCAGCTCTTTAACTTCACAAACATCAAAAGATGAAAGAATTCAAGGAATATAGATGTTCAAATATGGGCAGAATGGTGAATGTTACACAGTGTGTACAGTGGCCACTTGAACCAGCCAATGACAGGTCACAAGCTCTGTAGATGCCTAGACTTCCATATTGCATTCTCAATTTTTTTTTTCTCTGTTGCAATAAATTTAGATAAAAAGCTTGATTAAAATCCTGGAACACAGTGATTTTTTGTAACATTTAATGGAGTGTCTCTTGTTTGTTTTCTGATTGAAAAAATAGTTCACACGTATGTCTCGCATCGTCTTCGACCAGCTTTATCTATTTGACGAGTGAAAGTATTTGAAAAAGGTCTCGGGGTCACCTTATAGGACACTGATACATTAATAATAGTAGCAATACACGTTTCTCGTTTGGGTCTGCAAAATGGATGGATGAGTTTTATAATGAATCCTGAATGGGACAAGAATAATTCACGATAAAGGTCAGAGAAAGAAACACTAATTTGTTTGATTCACAAAACAAAATAATAAAAAATGTTCATGTTGTTTTATTTATTTTATGCAACATTGATGCTTGAAACATATATGCAGTCAAACCAAAGCTCCAGTATGTAGCAACAATTTTTTTTTCATTGAAATTATTTATTGACAATTCTTGATGGAATTCCATTGTAATGATGTAATAACTTATATTTCCATATAAGTTATTAATTTAAAAAATACTTGGTACACTTCCACTTATTTATTTTGACCAATTAGCGCTTTACTTCCCAAGTATTTTTAAAATTAATAACTTATATGGAAACATAAGTTATTACATCATCATATAGCAACAAGGTTGACTATTGACTTATATATTGTGCCATTATGATTAAATTGATTATTAAATTACATATCTTTACATATATTATTCCTCTGTACGTGTGATGTCACCGTACTCCTAAACGGCTTTACTGATTTATGTGCGGTTTTCAGAAAAATATAGATGTTTGCGCTGTGAGTGTTCGTAGATATTATTTTTTTTTATCGAATGTGTAAAAAAGAAGCTAGGAGCATACATGTTTTATTCATCGATCTACCAGGGTTGCATTCGAGGAGAATGCATTTGTAAAAAATGGAAAGATGTTATTTTTGGTTTATAAAAAAAGTTTGCAAACATCTTTTTTTTTGTGGATCCCAATTAGATTCTTTCCTTAAATTCATCATAATTTCATTCCATTTATTTATTTTTATTGGATTTTTGGTAACACTAGAATAATATTAAATTCACAACATTTTTAAAAATCGTATTCCAACATAAGTACACCCCTTTGTTGGTGAGACGACCAGAGTTTGACGTTAGAAAAAAGAATGCCATATTTGAAAAAATATTTATTCTATGTTTCAGAATTTAACCATAAACAAGTACCTACTTAAATTTAATATTTGAATATTAACATTTTTTAGTTTTGGAATTTAATCACAAGCAAGTACCTAGGTACCTGCCTACTTATCAATAAAAAGTATTTTTCCAAGGCAACCCAAAGTTCAGGCAGTCGGATACTCTAAGGTCGGGTCAGCTAGTTATACTATATATAAATGTATTTCCTTTATTATTTAATTTAATTTTTGCTACAGAAAATTAGATACGAAAAATATTTTAAATAAAAAATATTTTTATTAAAAATTAAATTTAACTAAATTTCAAAGTTTCTTGTAAAAGTACAAATAAAAAAATAAATAATTAACCACTTTGATCGACGTCACTAGTTCTATAATCTACCAATGACATGGATGAGCTGTAAAAGATTTCCAGTTTACTTACCGTCAACGGACCAATCGGCAGAACTGACCGAGAAGAATCGGAAGAGAACTTAAAACGCGGAGTAATTTATTTATTTATTTACATACATTAGATTATTGCACATTATTTTCGACATAAGTCCCAACTCTATGGGACTGAAAGTCTTGTGTTGAGATGGAACGAGAAATTAGTTGACACAGACACACGAGCATCACAAATATAGCATCAGAAACACAAAAATAATTTTATAAAAAATATTTACGGCACATCATTATGTTTTATTTAATATCAATTTCAGAATTACAAAACTTTATAAATCATAGCGCTGATAATACAAAATTTGTAAAAAAATTGGCTGTTTGCTGATGACACTAAAATTCTCTAACAGATTGACAGCCCTTCTGATTGTTCACCATTACAATCTGACTTATTGTCTTTTAGCACCTGGTGCTCATCCAATAATCTACATCTCAGCTTAAGTAAGTGCAAGGTTATGAGATTTTTTCGTCTGGAAAATCCAATCATATACGACTACTCACTGAACGATAAAATATTATCTTCTGTGTCTAGTATACGAGATTTGGGTATTATACTTGACACTAAACTTTCTTTTACAATTCATATTGAACATGTTCTCAATAAATCCTTCAAACTTCTTGGGTTTATTAACAGAAGCACAGCTGACTTCAAAAATATCAATACCCTTAAAACTCTCTTCTGTTCCCTAGTTCGCCCGCACCTAGAGTATTCCTCTATCATCTGGTCTCCATATTAGGATGTTCACATCAAGAATATTAAATCAGTTCAACATCGTTTTTTACGAAATATAGGCTGGAGATTGGGCTTGTCCAGAGACCAATATACGTATAATGAGTTAGAAACTACCTTGAATATATCTTCTCTTCAAGACCGTCGAAATAAATCCGACCTTATAGTCCTATTTAAAATTCTCAACTCACTCTTTGATGCGCCTGAACTACTGAGCTCAATAAAATTAAATATCCCAACTAGAAACCTCAGACAAAACTTACTCTTTCATACCGATAACCATAGAACTAACTTTGGTTTTCATTCTCCTATGCCTAGAATTCTTAGGTCTGCCAACAAACATACCCGTCTTAATTTCTTTGATTACAAGTTGTCTTCTTTCAAACGATCACTGAATCAAATCCAATTATAAACATCTCTCTCCCGCTTCCACTCCCACAAAGTCTACTATAAACCATTGAGTCTTTCTAATTTTGTTATAATAATTTTCTATGTATAAATGTGTCCATAAAAATGCCCATTGGGCGTATATATAAATAAATAAATGACTGTATTTTAAAAGTCTATTAACATATAAAAAATATTGAAAAAAACACTGAAATTGTGAAATTATTAAAGAATCAAATCAAAACTTTAAATACATTATCTTAACCTTGTTACAGGCCATGTATTATTAAATAACTTATCTGTAGTATGTTTTTTGGCATGTATACATTTTTTTTAAATTGTATATTTTGTATTGAGATGTGTTCATTTTTATTATTATTATAATGGATAACTTATATAGCGCCATTTTCGTAAAATCGTACAAAGTGATTATATAAAGATATAAATTTAATTTTAACTTTTTTAAATTAAGAAAAACAATGTACTTTGTCACCACATGCTAAAGATTTATTCAAATGATTTAGAGAACAGGTGGGTTTTAAGTTTCCTCCGAAACATCACCGTTGACATTTCATGTCAATGGATTTTCATAGTATGTATTTATAAATGCATTTACTTTAGTATATAAGAGTCCTGACTTAAGGCTGTAGTCTGGGTAAACGCACGCCAAATGACGAAACAATACGATTTTGCTATTTTAAAACGAATGTTTTTTTTAAATCGCTATAATAGAAAAATAAAAAAACATAAATTAGATAAAAACAATAATTTCTAAAGGTATTTCAATTAAAAAATATAATTAAAAGTTTACTGCTACCGATAAGGGCAGATTTGAAGGTTATAAAAACGTTAATAAGATGTTGTTATAAATTAAATATTACAACTAGAATTATCCTCTTAAAAAAATAAATAATACAATTCCAAAAAAAAAAAATTCAACTAAAATATTTCAATAAATATATTTTTTAAAATGGAATAATCTTACGTATAAATAAAGGAAAGTGTCACAAAAATGTATATGATTAAAAAAACTTGTATTTCATTAAAAAAAACAAAAAAATAAAATTTTGCTGCAGCCACTTTCATTTTAAATTTATTCTATTTAATTTATTACAACAAATTTTAGTTCAATACTTAGTCTTTTTATGAGAATTGTGGCCCTAAAGTTTAGTCTAAATTTGAAAATTTAAAAGTAATGATATTTTAGTTACATAAAACTTTTAAGTATATTTTTAATAGAAATACCTTAAAGGATTTTTTTATCTAATTTTTTTTTTTTTATTATTGCGCGATTAAAAAAAACATTCGTTTTAAAATAGCAAAATCGTATACAGCCTTAACACGGCATTTCCTTACATGTGTGCTACATTTGTGCCATAATAAACTAATATATTGTTAATATTAAATAAATAAAAAAAATATTGAAAAATTGACAATCATGAAATTTTGTGAAAAAAGTATTGTTTCATTTTAAAAAAGACGAGATTTGCAAAAAAGTTTTTGTTGAATTACTCGAAAAATAATCAAAAGCACACCCTTTTACGTGGGCATAATTGTATTGTTGCAACCGATTTATACGTTGAAGGATACGAATATAAACAGGTCAAATAGAAGATGGTCCCAGAATGTTAAAAATAAACTAACATTTTGATCCTGGTTAATCGTAAACTTTCCTTTTACAATTTCTAATCCAAGGGTACAGACTCGCCGCATGCTTTGTCTACTTCAAGGACGACCCTATCACTCTAGGACCTACTTCCAGAGAAAGTTTCAAGTAGGATGATATCGTCTTGAACTGGTTTAATCCGATTCAACTCCCGCTAAGCCTCCGATGCGGATCCCCCTTGCTGGAGTGAGCACCATAACTTGTGACTCATAGTTAACCTTTAACTTTACAAACGCTCCGAGGAGTGAGATTTCTAATCTAAGCAACTTACTCGAAGTAATTTCACGGGGCCTATTTTATTATTTATTTCAAAGCTCCAATTATTTTTTTTAACAATATTTTCAACAGGTATCTTTGGCCAAATATTTGTAGATATTGGATACTGGATGTTACAATAAAATTGATAAAATAAAACAATAATTATGCAATGTACGAGTACTAAAGCATGCACTGAATATATATATAGATAAATCTTATATTTTATGTGATAGCAAGGTCTCGATTATGAACGGCTATCTTCGTCGGTATAAACTAATATCGATATTAATTTACGAAAGTGTGTATATTCGTATAAAAATTCAAAGTATCTTCTTCGGTAACCGGTAATTGAACATGTTTAGAAAAAAAAATGAAAATATATTATATTTTTTATACGGAAAACTTAATTTTACTTTGTAGATAAAATTGAAGATAAATTTTAACTTCCCAACAAAATACGTACCCTAGTCTTATTTTTAAAAAGTCATTAAAGTACCTTTTACACAAGTCCAAAATATCTAACCAATAATCAAATGAGGAAGCTTAGTGTTATTATTTATTATTTTTTTATTCGTCAATAGACTATTGAACCAAGTATTTTTTTTTTCAATTATTATATATCGTATTATCAGCGCTGTGATTTTTAAAAGTTTTGTAATTCTGAAATAACTCCGCATGTGATGTCAGAGGTTCTCTTCCGCTTATTCTCGATCAGTTCTGCCCATTGGTCCATTGACGGCAAGCAAACCAGAAATCTTCCGTAACTCTGGTATCATTTGTTGATTCATATGAACTAGTGACGTCGCTCAAAGTAGTTCGTTTTTATTAAAATATTTTTTATATTTTTTTTCGTACATTTTCAGGAAACTTTACCTTACAATTTAATGCTCCAATTTTTACCGCGCGCAAGAAAACATTAAAGTAGGGCTTAAATTCTCCATTCAAATTACGAGATAACTCTTTTTAAATTTGATTCTACAAAATACTACTCTAATTTTCTTGCCTCCTCTTTCACAGTAGTAGCTGCTCGATTGTGAAATAATCTATCCACTAATGTTAGAGACGCTCCCTTCTTTATTTACATTTAAGTCAAGATTAAAATATCACTATCTAAATATTTAAGTAGTTCATTTATCCTTCTTCTTTCGTTTCCATCCCCTCTCCACTCTTCAAAGTAAAGTGTTATTTTTTCATATATTTTTTATTTTGTTGATCTTTGTTTTTAATTTTGTATAAAATCGTAAGATTCAATATGTTAATGTACTTGTAATTTTCTCAAACTGAATGGTTTGGATAGGTAGGAAGAAATTGCCTTAAGGCAATATGCCCGCCTTTGTATTTAAAAAAAAACATTTCGTTATCCAAGTGACTTGCTTTTCAAATAATTCAGAGTACTGAATATTATTCAACAGTATATATTGAGAACGGTAGTGGTTACACACATAAATAGAGACATTTACCCAAGCGTCAACTACAACCATAATACAAGATACTCTAATAAGGATCTGATACTAAGTGAAGGGGTCTACATTGTTCTGGTATCGAGACAACACTATTTCGTGGGCAAAAAGGTCTATAACCTTTTGCCAGAATCGTGGAAAGACGGGAGTGTTGTCAAGTTGCGGAAGGTGTTGACCTCGCTCTTTCATGACATTGGTCGTAGGGAGTCAGAAAAGTTGGTGCATGCCACGGATTGGAGATTCTTACTGGATGTCGAAAATAAAATATAAAAATAAGGAATAATTTAAAAAAAATATATTTATAGATGGCAACCATGAAGTTTCGCATAAATAAATTGTCTGTGTTTTTATGAATGTATGTATGTGTATGCGCATGGGTGTATGTATGTGTGTGTGTAGATATGTGTGTGTATATATGTGTATGTGTGTATGTATATGTATCAAATTGTGTATACAAATAAGTTAATATTTTATTTGTCTGTGCTCACTATTAATTTGTTAACTATTTTTATATATTAGAATGTAATTGCCTAGCTTGGAACGGGGTATGTACCCTTGTTAGCTGGGTAAAGTGATATAATGCATATAATTATATTTTGAGAAAGAGTGTAAATAAAAAAAAATATGTAAACAAATTGTACACGTATATAAAGTGTTAAATAAATCTATAAATGTATATTATATCGGACGTAAATTTTGGCGTTTCTATCAGACATTCTTGTTGCAAAATTTCTTAATGCACGCCTGTATTTCATTGCCTAGTATTTTCTATGTCTGCCCTGGTTCAACCACCAAATTATTTCCGCTGTTTCGAATCCCAGCGTTGGTCTATTGTAAGAGGAGTTTGTGAGAGTATTCGCCGCTTTTTAGAGGGATCATTGACTCTTGACCATTAAATCGACAGCCAGAACTCAACTGAACTGACTCGAAAATTTCCACTTTTGGAGAGAGCAAACAGACTATGGACAGGTACATACTGAAAAGATTTTTAAAAAACATGTGGCAGGTACGGTAATAGATACTTACTCGTCGGTAATATTTTTATTCATTTATTTATTTAAAACTTCAAGTACAAAGAATAATTACTTTGCCGAACTTATTGCTATATCTTCAATAGCAATATCTTCCAGCCACCACAAAAACCGATTGGTCGAAAAGAAGAGATTAGTCAAAATAATGTACGAAAAAAAAACATGAATATATACCAAAAGATAGGTACATATATAAAATAATAAAAAACCTTTTTAATTAGATATAACAGCTGTTTCTTAATCAGGAGATAAGGCTTGCACGTATTAACTTTAATTAAATAAAAAAAGGACATTACGCTAAACATGTTTAATGATGAAGAATGTGGGATCAGATAATGTGTTTGGAAGGAAAGAGAAAAAGGAACGAAGGAAAGAAAAAAAGGGATAAAAACTCACAAGTCGCTGCTCTAGTTCTTGTATGTTTAATATACTATTTTGCATATTTCACAAAAGACATTTTATTTGTTTTTAATATCAATTAAGTAAAATCAGTAAATGGAGATTGGCACTCAAAAAATGCTGAAAATACTATTAACTCAATGAAAAAATAATAATTCGTTAGCTACATGGACGCGTAATACGACAATGAATATATTGGCATTTATAACTCTTTTTTTTTTTAAATGGTTCATTAAACAGTATATATTGAGAACTGTAGTGATTACACACATAAATAGAGACATTTACCCAAGCGTCAACCACAACCATAATACAAGATACTCTAATAAGGATCTGATACTAAGTGAAGGGGTCAACACTGTTCTGGCATCGAGACAACACTATTACGTAGGCAAAAAAGGTCCATAACCTTTTGCCAGAATCGTGGAAAGACGAGAGTGTTGTCAAGTTGCGGAAGGTGTTGACCTCGCTCTTTCATGACATTGGTCGTAGGGAGTCAGAAAAGTTGATGCATGCCACGGATTGGAGATTCTTACTGGATGTCGAAAATAAAATATAAAAGTAAGGAAAAATTAAAAAATATATATTTATAGATGGCAACCATGAAGTTTCGCATAAATAAATTGTCTATATTTTTATGAATGTATGTATGTGTATGCGCATAGGTGTATGCATGTGTGTGTAAGTGTGTATATATATATATATATATATATATATATATATTTTTGTGTATATATGTGTATGTGTGTATGTATATGTATCAAAATGTGTATACGAATAAGTTTATATTTTTTTGTCTGTGCTCTCTATTAATTAGTTAACTATTATCATATATTAGAATGTAATTGCCTAGCTTGGAACGGGGTATGTAACCTTGTTAGCTGGGCAAAGTGAACGTAAAATTGTATTTTGATAAAAGGTGTAAATAAATAAATATACTCGTTCAAAAACTAGGGTAGCGAAATGCTCCAAGGAAAACAATTGTAAATTACAAATTTATATTTGAAGCAACTAGTTTACTTTGTGGTTAGTAATTATCGAATAATTATAGTTTATTAAAATAAAAATAAAATTTCGGTATTTTAACCATTTATCTTTATTTTTTTAAGATTGTCCCCACCCAATAAACACGTATTCAAAATTTTATGAAAATATCTAGTATTTTTTTTTATTTCACCATCATTCCCTTTGGTGCAAAGGGCACTGCATCGGTACACCAATCGCAGTGTATCTTGATCATTTTCGTTACATGAAGGTAAGAGATCAGTCTTACGCTGCAGGTACCAGTCCGGGGACTATGAAATATTCTAGTGCAATAACACCTTTTTAAAATAATATTTTTTATCAACCATGTCGGGAATCGAACTCGACACCTCTGGTAAGCAAATGCGCTGACCACTAAACCATGAGGTCGATGGTTTTAAAAAATTTATTTATTGAAATCTGCAGTCATATACACAATAATACAGTTATAATAACATAAAAGACAAGTAGCTAATACTAGACTAAAAATGATTTCGAACTTATAATTAACAATATACTTGTCATAAATTATATTATACAAGAATTGAATTTGGAAAACAAAAAAATAACTTTGCAAATTTTTAAATAAAAATTTTAAAATTATAAATGGTATGTTTTCATATTTCTTGACTCTTTTTATTTGAATATTAATTAAAACTAATGCCTGAGCACCCGCTGACAAATTATTATTGAATAGTTTATCTGGACAAAATATATTTTGATACTTTGTTTTATTTATAATGTATTAATATTGTTATAATGTGTATATTTTATTGAATAAACACTCTGAAAAAAAAAACTTTTTAAAATAATATATTACTTTTCTTACCGTAATAAGTTAACTGACGGTTTCACTTTGCGCTTGCAATTCACGACCCGAGTACCTATTCAAAGTTAATAATCATAACATGTTTTTTTTTTTTTCAAAAGGAAATATTTGCGTTCTTATGATTTACTCAAATATTTAATTTTGAGGGTCATTTTCAACGAGTTGTAAATAACTCACTATTAGAAAATGGAATCAAGTTGGGGTAAAGCGGGATTCGAACCACGGAACTTTGGTCCGTGAGTCCGAGACACTAGCCACAGGACCACAACCCGATATTATTTTGTTATTATTTTTTAAGTTGTTTTTAAAATTATCTTTCATTTATTGTCTTTAAACTTTTTAATTGTTCCTTATCATCTATCCTTTTTTTTAATTCCTTAAAATAAATACACATTTTTCCTTTTTGAGAATGCATTTGAGCATTTATTTGAATTCTTACGTTGTAATTCCTTAAGTAAGTGTTTTTATTATTAATATTATTTTCACTTACGTAAATACTGACTAGAAACTTTTAACATAACTTTTTTACTTTGATTTTGATTTAATTTTTTAACTACTTTCAGTTATGTTTTTTACCCCTTATACTATTATTTTACGCGAAAAAATAAAAACGGTTAATTAATAACTTTGGTCCATTAAAATTTAGTCTCATTTTGTAAATCATAAAACTATGTAATTGTACTATATGTTTCCTAAAAAAAAAAAAAAAAAAAGTGGTAAAGAAGTTATATATCGACATGTATTTAAATACTAACAGAATAACTCGTTTCGGGAACTAACACATGTGTAAATTTATTAAAAACTCGACACATAGATTTTATAAAGTTTGGTAATTCTGAAATAACTCCGCGTGTGACGTTAGAGCTTGTCTTCCGCTTATTATCGATCATTGCTGCCCATTGGTCCATTCACGGCAAGAAAACCGGAAATCTTCCGTAACTCCATATCATAGGTTGATCAATATGAACCAGTGACGTCGTTCAAATAAGTTTGTTTTTATTTAAATGTTTTTTGTTTTTTTTTTTCGAACATTTTCAGGAAACTTTGGAGTACAATTTAATGCTCTACTTTTTACGGCGCCCAAGAAAACATTTAAGGTATCGAATTTCCCGTAGGGCTCAAGTTCCTCATTGGCTTAGGTAAGCAAAGTTTAAAAAAAAAGATTTTATAAATACTCAATTTCACATTTTTAAATTTCTCAAACTACAAAGAAGGTACTATCATGTAGCCATCCGAATGAAAACAGTAAATTAAAATGTTCGCGTTGAGAATTGAATATTATTATTATGGATATTGATACATCTCTTATCGTCTCCTTGTAATAAATGCCCCGGGTTGCGGTTTTTTCTTTGTTGATTAAAATACACGGTCACAGTCGTTTTTGGTCTAATTTTTTACAATCTATCTCCGATTTTAGACCAAGCTTCGAGCTAAATGTAGCCGCTCAACACGTCTAAATCTAGTTTTACGTGCGTAGAAATTTTTAATTTTATCTATTTTTCTTAACGTAAAGCTGGGTGTTTAATTTTTCAATAGTATTACGAGCAATTGAACGTAGTTATAAAAAAATCAGCCAGCCATAGAAAAGCGAAACTGAAATAAGTGCACTTTTTTGAGAAGAGTGAATAATTAAATCTACACAATAGTTTGAATTTTTTTACTTTGACGAATGATAAATAATGCTTGCGTTAGTTTTTTTTAATAAAACAAAAATTAATTTAATTATGTATTTGACCAGTTTGAATGATTTTTAAAGTCTGGCTGACCACACAACCTATGATTTACATTTTCCAGAAAACAACCACCCCTGGTAAAACTCTGATGTATGCTGTGTTATTATGTATTTAACATCATATTTTATATTTATATTACTTGATTGTCAATAATTACTTAATTAATTTGTTCTAATAACTTTAGAAGAATGTTGGTAAATTTTTTAAAGTCTGGTTTTTGAAAAAAAAAGTTTTTTTCCTACTTAGGTAGCTTCATTTTCAACCCGCCCTCGTAAGACAATATTTGGGGCCCAGAAACCTGAAATTTCTTTGCCCGAATTCAGAGTTTGTGATAGACCCCATGACCCATCCTCTAGTTTGCCTTCTGGTAGTGTGGGAGTGTTCCTTTTGGGATTTGGTAGAATAATTTGCTTTCACAAACATTATTATTCTAAAAACATATAATTGCCTTATATCTAAGATCTCAAATTCCCCAAATAACTTGATGCTGGGGTACCTGAAGGGCTTTTTAAAAATCATTTTAATTATTGTTTTTTGAGCGGATTCGAGAGATTCGGATTGAGTGATATTATTCCCTAGTATTGCGGCCCGCTGAACAAAAACCAAAGTTTTTTCGGCCCTTGACTTCAGAAAGGTTGAAAACCGCTGATCTAAGGTAAACATCCACCACCATCAAAGATGTTACTACATTATATCTGTTTAATTCACGTGTGAAGAAACATCTCCTTTCTCTTCCTTAATCTCTCCTCCTTTCCTCTTTCCTCTTTTTTCCTTTTTCCCATTGAGTAATAGTTTTGATTTAAGGTAATTTATAAACAAATACGTTTCTTTCTATTTTTATATATCTTTAGCTTTTTATTTTTTTTTTCTAATGAACATGTTATGTCACTTGAACTATAAAAAAAAAACTTTATTTTATTGGTTGGTTGAAAGAAATTCCCATTTGGCAATAAGCCCGCCAATGTTCAAATAACATTATGTACAAAAAGTTGAATAAATAAATAAAAATGTAGAAGTGTTGCTATTTCATTGAATTAAAAGCTCTTTTTCTTAAAAATAGTTTTTTGTCCTATTTCCATTTTCTAAATACTTACAATAATGAATTAAAATCCAACTATACGACTTTTTTATTACGTGAATGGGGTCCAGTCCTAATTAAATCGGATAATTAGAGTTCTACTGTAGCAAAGCAGGTCCCTATGCACCGCTGCGTGTGGGTAGAGAAATGATGATGATATAAATAAAATTACGTTTTGATCGATAACGCCACGCCAGTGAGCAACAAACCACCATAACACGGATGGACAACAACTGTGAAGTTCCATAGAAAGACGATGGCCGCCATAGGATATTGTCCTGTTTATCCCGTTATAGGAAGTTTGGTACCTCACCATCCTTACAGTCCCTCGTATCTTGTCTTGTGGCTGAAAGTTCATTTAGTTTATATTATCTCGTCCTTATCTTTAAAAACCAGTTACAGAATGGAGACACTCCTTTGTTTATTTTTTGCCGCCGAGATCAGCTTTTTAAGAGATAAGCCAGGATTTTTTTATTTTTTTTATTTATTTATTTATTTTATTTTCTTTTATTCAGGAAACATACAGTACAGTTACAAAGTTTAATATTTTACACAATTGGACTTAATTCTAATGGACCAGTGAAGTTTCCATATTAAAAAGCAATTAAATGTAATGTTAATTATGAAAGTATAAAAAAGAGAAGGAAAAAGAAAACATAAATGAAAGTTGTTTAAAAATTAAAATTTAGGTGAAAAAATATATTTTAAGGTTTGTAGTTTGTAGTGAGTATTTAAAAATGGAAATAATATTAAAAATTAAGAAAATTTGTAAGAGTAATTAAGAATTAAGAATGGAAATAAAGAATGAAAAACATGCTCAGATGTAAAAAAATAAAATAAAATAGTTATAACATTTTTTTTTAAAAAAGGAAAAACATAAACACATATTTATTTTAAGGGATTAAAAAAAACTATGAGAAGAATCTTTAAGTGAAATATAAGACAGTAAATTTAAATTTAGGTCAATTAAAAAAACATCTTCAAAATTAATGACACATTATAGTAAGAGCAGCAATATATTGATTTTATTAACATATATAATATAAGTAATTAAAAGTAGTTTAAAAGTATAAAAACATGCCAATGGCAGCAGAGAAAAAAGAAAAAATAAAGAAGGAATAACAAGTATGGCAAGTAATCATTTAAAATTTGAAAAAACAATATAAGGAGAAGATTTTAAACCAAGAGAAGTCGATAAAATTTCATTAAAGCGATTTTAGTAGTAATACAAAATTTCAAAAGAGAAATTTAATTTATAATAATAATAATAAAGAAAATGCGGTGATATAATGTTGCATTATAATATCGGCCTAGTGGTGTACTGGTAAGCACGTTAGCCTACGTTCGATTCCCAACATGGTTGACATGAAATATTTATTTAATATGGTGTTTTCACACCAGAATATTTCATAATCCTTCATCTAACAAAAATGATCAAGATACGCTGCGATTGGTGTGCCGATGCCGTGCCCATGCACCATTAGGTGCGGAAAGGGAATGATGATAATGATGACTTTTGTTTTTTTTATGCAAATACTGGGAAACACAATAAAAAAAGGAGCAAATTTTTTCAGTTTAAGTTTCATATTTTAGTTTATGTAGACAATACGCTACATCGGGCATTAAAAGGTTTCAAAATACAATAATGTAAGATAAACAAAAAAAAAACTTTTTTATTATTATTATAAATTAAATTTCTCTTTTGAAATTTTGTATTACTACTAAAATCGCTTTAATGAAATTTTATCGACTTCTCTTGGTTTAAAATCTTCTCCTTATATTGTTTTTTCAAATTTTAAATGATTACTTGCCATACTTGTTATTCCTTCTTTATTTTTTCTTTTTTCTCTGCTGCCATTGGCATGTTTTTATACTTTTTATACTTTTAAACTACTTTTAATTACTTATATTGTATATGTATATGAAATCAATATATTGCTGCTCTTAGTATGTGTCATTAATTTTGAAGATATTTTTTAAATTGACATAAATTTATATTCTTATTTAAAGATTCTTTAAAGATTCTTCTCATCGTTTCTTTGAATCCCTTAAAATATGTATGTGAATATTTATGTTTTTCCTTTTTAAAAAAATGTTATTATTTCATTTTATTTTAACATCTAAGCATGTTTTTTATTCTTTATTTTAATTCTTATCTTTTAATTACTTTTACAAATTTTCTTATTTTTTTAAACTTTTATTTTAATTTTTAAACAACTTCTATCTATGTTTATTTTCCTTCTCTTTTTTGTACTTTAATTAATATAACCTATACATATAATTATTATATAATATGGAAACTTCACTGGTCCATTAGAGTTAAGTCTAACTGTGTAAAATATAAAACTATGTAACTGTACTGTATGTTTCCTAAATAAAATAAAATAAAAATAAAATATTATTTAAAGCATAATGGTTAAAAGTTATATGAAAATCAAATTTGAGCGAGCTTTTTTTGCTTGAATTATGATTTATTGGAGTTTATAACCGCTTTGTAGTGGGCACTTTCTATCACAAAAGCCTATTTAAAATATAAATGAGAACTATTTTAAATGTTAATGACGTAAGGAACGCGGATTAATTGTTAGCGGTCATTCATTGGCTAGTTTCGATTATATGATGTCGATATGACAAGTAGGTAGAACATACCGAGGTAAGATACAGATAGTACTGAAGTTAGGTATACCGTCTCGATACAGATGAAGCGTTCATAATCGAGGCACTAGTGGCGGCTTTTTATAGTATACAATATAATAAACTAGTTGCCGAGTGATAAACATGTTTGAAATCACTTTTCTACACTAATTATCAGTATGCAGCAGATTGTCTACTTTGTAGGGTTAAAAAATACGACGGATATAATATCATGTGTTTTATTCTATTTCATCGGACCAACTCTCAACCAAATCCACGGCTACCTACCCGTCCTTTCCATTTCCATGCGCACTCCACACGCAACAATAATTATACGTGTGCGGGAGACAACATTAAATGTTGAGTACTAATCTAACATCAAAAGAGTGAAGTCCTTCCAACAAATCATTGAACGAGCGAGCTGTGCCAGCTCCACACAAGCTGCGTCAGCGTCTCAGGACCGCCAGCTTCACAAGCCAGGTTCCAGCACACGTCACGCCTCATCGTCCGCAGGTTAGTGGAGTTGCGCAAGCTTCCTTCCCTAACTAACAATACAGTCCTAACCTAAATTTTCCTACTCCTAAGTCGACGTATTCTTCACTCCTTGTCCATTCCTCAACATGGCCTTCGAAACCGAATTACATTAAACTGTAAACGAACCAAACTAAATTTTACAAAATATTTAGATTATAAAATTCATTCATTTAAAGTCCTTTTTTGATATAAAAATAAAATATTTAATTTTTTAATACACTTTTAAAATTCATTTAAGATTATCATAACATTTATTGATGTAAGCCATAAAATAAAAATCGTCCAGAAACCGCATACGCGCATCAAACTGAATCTGACTAATCTATTCACAAATAAGTAGTTTTACGTTTTGGCCGCCGGGGACGCCGACGCCTAAAGAGTACCTAAGTACTCTTTAGGCGTCGGCGTCCCTTAGTACGCAACTGCCAATTTAAATTCAATTATGCCGCGTTGTGTCGTTTGCAAGGGTCAAAATACAAAATACTACTGGGATTAAAAAGAATACGGTAGGATTACATTTCATGTATAAGAAGCGAATTCAAAAATAATTTTATTTAAGAATTCGATTATTTTACCATCTGTCAGATTGTTTAATAAAATAAGCTAAACATTTTGTTAGTATTGCCAGGGTAGTCGTTTTTTTTACCCGGCATTTTATTAATTAACCTTAGTATCGTATTAAACGGTATCAATTTACTTAATTACTAAACGATTATTTAATGTATTGTTTTACGTTTGCCTAATAAAAGTATCTGTTTTTTTTTTATAATCCAGTAAGTAAAATATTTTTTGTTTTAAAATATAACATAACATAACACAAAATTATCTTATACTTATGTGTGTAATTTTTTATTTTTTTTATAAACCGGATTATTACATTCATTTTACAAACATTTTTCATGCATATTCTGTTGTTCAAAATAATATTTTTTACATCTTTTGAAAAGTTTGTCTGAGTCTTTTGTTTAGTTTTGTCTGGTAGTTTATTGTATAATTTCAGTCCCTGGTTCATTAGTCTTGATTGTCCTTGTCTTGTTTTAAAAAGTTGCATATGGTATTTGTCTGATATTCTCGTATTATGTCCATGTTGACTACAATTTTTTACAAGTTTTAGTTCTTCGTCTACAATTACATTAGTGGCTAATTTATGGATAAATTTTAATGATTCTAGTTGAAAGAGTTCAGTTATATTTAATTGTTTAGTTTGTTCAAAAAGTTCTCTAGTTGCAGTTAGATAGGGAAGGTCATATACTAACTTTAATCTTTTATTTTGTTGTCTTTGTAGTCTGTTTGTCATTTTTATATCCTGTTCCCCATAATAGTTGCGTCTAACATATTTTAGTTTTTACATAGGCTTCATACATTTGAATTTTTTCCGTTTACGGTCTGGCATCATTACGGGGCGCGCAGGCGGTAGTCGGGTCGAAGGGGCACTTTGGGACACAGTACGATGTATACAAACTTGGTTCAACGCGCCTTCTGGTATATTACAATTCTATGCTGTAAACATTAAAAGTAACGCTATAATATCAAGCTACAGATTGTAAACATTTTACCAATTACACATATATTATTATTGTTGCAAAAATGACACGATCGCTGTACAGGCAGTCGGCAGCAGAGCGCGGTTTGCTGATTCATTCATCAATACAATATCTGCCCTATACATTTATAGGCACGCACACCTATAAAATTGTATGCGACAAAACAACTATGTACTTCCGTAAAATAGCGAAAAGCAGCGCCCGTATTTGAACTTTTAATGTACGTAATTTAATGAATAACAATTATTTTACAACACATCTTTGAATTATTTACAACAATAACTGCAACATAAAATACATCAATCAATTTATAATATTTGAGTTTTGTGAACGTAATTCAATAAACTGCCTTCTGTAAACTTCTGATATAAGGGAAAAAAAAACATTGCCACGCTCTAGAGCTGAAATTTTATTCAAACAATAATTGAACAAATCAACTTTCACATTACAATGGCATATTATATCAATGGTTTTTAATCGAACTTTAATTACTGTTTTTGCGGGAATTCAAAATTACAAATTTGAAAATATTTTTTAAGCTACTAAGAAGTACCTAGGATTTTTTTTCCTTTATAGTATTTCGTAAACATTGTTACTTTAAAAATGTTTAAAAAAAACATATTTCCCTTTATTGGAAAGTAGAGCAGTTATCTCAAATTTTATTAGATGGTCATGATCATTCCATGTCCGCTCCCTGGTTGGAGCATATGGTGTCCACGAAGATCCTCCAGGCATCTCTGTCGGCTGCCAGCTCCTGTGCATCCTCCGAAGTCAGGTTCGCGTCCCGTAGTTCTGACATGAGCTGCCGACGAACAGTCAGCAGTGGACATCGAGAACCCGATGCCTTGTAAAGTAGGCAAGCGTGGTTAAGACTCTCAGGAGGCATCCGCAGTACATGGCCAAGCCGACCGTATCGCCTCCGCTTGGTGACAGTTGACATCGGAGTTTCTTATCACTTCATTCCGCACAAAGTCACACACCCAATATGTAATAAGCCATTCAAATGTAAAAACTGCCCAAAAAATGCTTCAAGAAGATTTTTGAAATCTCATTAAATGGGCGCATGACCATGGCTTAATAGTAATAAATTCTAAAAAAACTAAAATTGTTCATGTATCCTCACCATATATTACTAAATGTTAATTTGAAATAGAAATACAAGCTCGTATACATTTTTGCCTTCATTCAAATTTAAATATAGAATCAGATAAAATCACTCTTAAAATTAATTATTTTTCTTTAGTAGAATCAATAATAAGATATGGTATAAAGTCGTGGGGACATTCGACTAAAACTAATATTCAAATGATCCAGGATTTACAGTATTCTAAAGTTAAGCGAATTGTACCTGCAGAGATTTACGAACAAAGAAGTAATAATGATCTCCTGTACAAAACAATCAAAACCCTGCCTGTTCGAGGACTACTGTGGCTTTGCATCATTTTGGAACAATTTAATAGTAATACATTCAAGTTTCCTCTCAAACATAACTATAATACACGCTTCACGTCTAATGATGGCTTGGTAGTACCAAAAGTATGTAATAAATATGGAAATAGAACTCTCAAATATTTAGTACCTAGAATTTTTAATTTATAACCAAAAGAACTTAAATTTAACTCACATTGTAACAAGAGCAAAATAAGAGAGTGGCAACTCGATCAAGAGTTTATTATATATGAATAGTAGCTTAGGTGTAAATATTTTAATTTTTCATATATTTTCTTGTATTTAAAAAATAAATTTATAAATTATTATTTGTAAAAACTTGTTTATTCTGATCTTTCCGGCTGTTAATTTTTATCTGTTATTCATTGTTTTTATAAATGTAAATAATATTATTAAGTCAGTATAAATATAATCTTCACCAACAAGCTACAAAAAGTGGCTTGGTGGGATTTTAGTTTTAGTAAAAAATATAACAAGTGAAATTTTTTTTAAATTGTAAAAATGTATAATTATGCTATTAAATAAAAATAAATAAAAAAGATAAATGTAATTGTCCTATTATAGATGTTGTAAATAATCATAAATATTTAGGAATAATTATTGATTCTAAATTTAGCTGGGGTGTTCATATTGATGGAATCTGTGACAGATTAAGGTACTGGCTTAAGGTGATTTATGAAATCAAAAACATACAACCTTTCACATATATACCTATATACCTCGCTCATTGAATCCATTATATCTTACGGAGTGCGTGTCTGGGGTCTCACCTTCCAGTCTCATCTGGGTAAAATGTATGATATTCAGGTGAGACTGTTTAGGGGGACTGTACCAGATAGCATAATCCGTGAGGCGAAACACTGTAATGTCCTGCCGGTAAAACAACTTTGTGACTACAAATTGATTTTAGATAACTTTGTTGATCCGGAATATAAAAAAAGAGTTTCCCACACTCACAACACTAGATTAAAAACCAAGGGCTCCCTGTTTGTTCTCCAAATTGCAAATACTTTGGAGAGCGAACATTAAATTGCGTTGTTCCAAGATTGTTCAATGATCTCCCACAAACCATCATTAACATGAAAGATCTTCAAATGGAAAAAAAAGAACTGAAGAAATATCTTCTAGATACTTGATAGTGCCTGTTTATAAATAAATTTGTAAAATATAAATAAAATAAATGTAATGTAAACCTGTCACAAAAAATGTGTCCCACTGAAAAGTCTTTAGACTTAGTTTTTTTTAATTATAAAATAAACGCTGCTCTGCAGCACTGAAACTGAAGACAGAAATGTAGATTATGTGAATTACTAGCTTAAAACATCTAAAAACTTACATCCATCCTTTGTTCTTTTACCTCCTGTTTCTATTACATATTCATATCGTTGCGTTTCTTGGACTTATGGAGAGTATTATTTTGCTCGACTTTAATACGCCATTATTATTTGGTCTGCGATCACAATACTTTTAATTGCTCATTGCAAATTATTTTTTCCTAATAGTTTCTTACTTTTGAAATCGATTAAGCGTAAGAATCCTTGAAGAGTAGTAATGGGGGCGTCACGTCGTTATCCTTAAAATATTACAAAGTATTGCGTGGGTTTTCAGCTTCTAGAAGCTACCTTAATTGCGTCATGGGATTATTACTTCTTACTTCAGTTCAGTTTAGTAACTTAAATCATTGTTATCAATAAATTGATTTATTTCACCGTTTTTGCAACGTATACGCGTTTCAGCTTCCGACTGGGGCTTCCATTGGAAAACATGCTAAGCATTTGAGCGATCACAATGAACAATAATGCATATACTTAAGTTATCGCAGTCATAAGTTAACGCGTGTGTAATCTCTAAGTCAACGCGTGTGTAATCTCTAAGTCAACGCGTGTGTAATCTCTAAGTCAACGCTTTTGTTTTCCTCATAAATAAATACAGTTCATTGGCGAAAAATCAGCGTTAACTGTAAAAAATAATACAATATATTGCATTTGCAAAATGATAAGGAGTATCTAAAACAAAAAAGTAAAAAATAAATTACAATAACTACGGCGACTGCTTTTCTCGAGTGCTTTCTTCAAGCCATTTATTGCTAAATGCAATAAATAGCTTGAAAAATAATAAATAAACAAATAAAAATAGCAGTTTTGGAATATTTTCCATATTTACACCGGTGAAATTCAAATATGTGATTGCGCAGCAGGATTATGCGTCGCGAAACGTAAATATTTTGACCTTTAATATTAGGCATTTACGGATGTTTTATTGTGATCCCGAATACAATAAACAACCATGGTGAGAAATCGTTATCACGTCACTTATTAGCACGTCGATAGTTATTTGTGATTGAGCTACAGGAGCTTATTTAGCACTAACCCTCCCCCCATATTCAATTTCAATATTTTATACTTTTTTCCTATTATATTAGCTATAATAAATAAATAAATAAAAAGCTTTATCTATTTAGTTTTTTTAATTGTTTACTGTTTAGCATGAACACTTTACAAATTTACTATTATAATCAATGTTAGTTTTCGTAAATTTATTAATAATTTTAAGTTGCTAGAATTTCACTCATCCATGTACTTTGTAGCTGCAAGACGATAAGTAATCTAGCTTCAATAGGTAGATGTTATCAACTATCAAATAACCAAATTTAGTAAATGAGGTCTAGAATTCCAACCGTTCATGCGCTCAGTAGCTGCAAGACTTGTAGTAATCTAACTTCTATTTTTACAAATTTGGTTTTTATTTCATTTTTTTAAATATTACTAAAACTCTAAGCTATTGTCAAATAAAAAATAAAAAATGTAAATAGGTGCTAAATTTATTATTGTCTATGCGCTCTGTAGCTGCAAGACGTGGTGGGATAATTATTTACTGTACAGCGTCCTTGAGGTAATTTTCACAAAAACGGCGCTAAATAAATTATCCAAATATATATATATATACATATGCACTATGCAGTACCTTAGAAGGACCGCTCAAAAGAAATATCAAAATAAGGTAATAGACACAGGGTGTGTTGGCTTACTATGCACTCCCACTTGAATGCATAATGCATGCGTTTGTTATAGATAGAACATAGCTAGTTTTTGCAAGATAAAAGTATTCCAAGGCCCACGCATGTTTTTTCTTCCGAATATCTTAATAATAGGGAAATATCACGTACTACGAATACCGATAAAAATATATGAAATGGATTCAGAATGGCTAATTGAATTTCCAAAATCAATATGGGTTTTGTGGAGAAATATTTTCATGTATAACTTTAAAAAAGAAATTGAAAAAAAAAAATGTTGCTAAAAAACGCGACACGTTTGGCATTGATAGTTATGACGTCAAGATTCGTGACGATGTTTTAAAAAAAATCGAATGGTTTGGAACAAACACAAATCGTGACGTATTAAGGGCATTTATGCGGGAATTCAAAATTACAATTTTCATAATATTATTTATTGTACTAAAAAGTAGCAGGTTCTTTTTACTGGGCAGTTTTTTATTGACCCTTTTTATTAAAAAAAATGTAAAAGGAAACCGTGACATTTCCCTATTATTATTTCAAAAAATTTTGAGCCAGCCTCGTGGTGTAATGGTCAGGGCGTTTGCCTGCCATGCGAGAGGTCTCGTGTTCGATTCCCGACATGGTTGATATTAAATATTTATTTAAAAGGTTTTTTTTACACTAGAATATTTCGTAGTCCCTGGTCTGGTATCTGAAGCGTAGGACTGATCCTCTTACCTCCGTGTAACAAAAACGATCAAGATACGCTGCGATCGGTGTATCAATGCAGTGTCCTATGCACCATTAAGTGCGGAAAGGGAATAATGATGATGATATTTTGAGTTTGTCTAATTTTTTGTCGGCAAGAACTGGATTCAACCCCCTAGTTAGCTGTTAATATTAAAATCTTAAAACAGAGATGAAAAACATGTTAGAGAAGATAATATAGAAGTCTAGGCATCTACAGGGCTTATATATAACCTGTTAAATGTATTGTGTATTTAATTAATATTTTCTTATGATTGCAAGCATTTAACTATAAACGTCTAAAACTTATGTTTTCATTCATAATTTCCTATTTAAAGTTTGAAAGAAATAAAACGGCCCGTAACTGGCCAAAAGGTTGATGACGTCACGCGTGACTTATGGATTCTACGTTCACTCAAATCCTAAACTGAGATCGTCTGACGCGGCGGCTTGTAGCTTTTTATTCGTTTTTTATAGTTAAATTTCGTCTTTTCCTTTACTTTTTTTGTTTTTATTTATAAACTTCCATAGCATTATGACTGACATTGGTTTTTTACAACGAAACTCCGATAACTTGCCCAAAGTAGATATGGTCATGATGGGTATTTTTTTCTCATCCAACACAAACTTTTTAAGTTCTAAGTTTAGAAATGTAAAAGCCGCTAGGTAAGGAAATATATAATGTTTGCTTCCAGAATGAATTCATTTAAATAATTGTGTTATTTGCATGTACTATAAATATATTGTTTCGCGTACATTTTATGCAAAAGGGAAGTAACGTGACTTTGACACAACATAACCCATCAAATACCATCGCTCGTAAACATCTCCGTTGCGCAAGTGCGTGTTAATGCCTATTTTTTATTAAATGTGATTTCCTTATTGACATATTAGCTAGGAAAAATTAGGAGACAATTCCATACGCCACTTGGTAAATGATACACAGCGTGTTCTGCCTATAATTGATCATTGAATATTCCTTCAATTCTTATATCTAATGTATAAGTTAAAAATCTGAAATGCGGTTGAGATTCACCTGGTTGAATTATTTCACTTACAAACCTTCCTTGATTTTTTTTACCTTTTAGAGAGATATTAATACTGCTGTATACAAAATTTGTGCGCCTCATGGTCATATGGTCAGCCAAGCGGTCTCGGGTTCGATTCCCGACAATGCTGACATAAAATATTTATTTAACTCTTGTGAGGCTGTTATGTCACACTAGTCGACATAGGACACAAGACTTGATATATCTCTCTTATTTTTATAAATGATGAATTCGTATTTTTTGTAATCTTCAAATGGATATTTTCACATCCGATTTGGAAAGTTAAATTTGTATAACTATGTTAAATGTTGATACAAAAAATATTTATTCTTGCTACGCGAAGAATGAATGTCCGCTAATTCAGCAACACATCTATACGTACCTAGAATAGTTTAGAAGTATACAAGAGAGAGCACGAAGATTGAAGTCATAACTAGGAAGACAGAGACGCTGTTCTGCGGCGGGTGTTGTCTAAAACAGATTCAGTCTTCAGTCGTTTGATGACAGTAATGGGGGACACACGCGCTTAACATGAGCGGCGTACTTGTGATTTTTAATTTATTTTGCTTTAATAGGGCAAAATTGTATGTTTATTCGTATAAATTATGGAAAATGGATGATTAAACAGTATGTCTTCATGTTTTTTTTTAGTGTCTGAACTTTAGAATATTCCGTCTTTTACTAGTGGTAACACGATGTTACATCACCGCGCGCAAAGGGATTATTTACCACAGTCTTTTAAGAGTTAAAAACGTGTTTATACATTAAAACATTTCTTAGTTCCGCAAGACTGATCACCTTTTGTTCATGTAACAAAAACGACCAATCTGTGCGTATACCGATGCAGTGCCCTATGCACCATTAGGTGCTGAAGGAGAATGAATATTTAACAAATTTTATGTATTAAAAATGTACGTTCCGGTATGGAAAGCGATATGATAGTTAAGGTCAAAAAACAAGGATCAAATTTTTATATCAGTGTTCACATGTGGCCTTTTGACCCCTGTGAACGTGAACTAGGATTTTGGGAAAAAAATGATAAGGAATAATTATTTATCATGCTCGTTCTGTCCATAGATTGGATGGAAACTATGCTTCCCTAATAATTTTATCTCTAAAAAAATAATACCTATTTTTTCTATTTAATAACATCAACTATAAGTTAAGTAATCTTTTCAGTAAACTACAAAAGAAATTTTTAAATTTATTGTTAATTGCAGCGATTTGAAAAACGTATTGTTATGGATAACTTATATAGCGCCATTTTCGTAATATCATACCCCAAGGGCACTTTACATAGTGATTCCATAGATAAATAAATTTGATTGAAGCTTTTAAATTTGTAATTTAATTAAAACTTTTATTTATTTAGAGATCACATAAATACAATAGTAGATAAGGCGTACAGACTTCTAGGGTTTATCTTACGAATCTCCAAGCCATTCTCATCACCAAATACATTAAAACTTCTTTACTATACTTATGTGCGAAGTCAACTCGAATTCGCTTCATTAGTATGGTCCCCTCAATATAATGTATATATTAATCAAATTGAAAACATTCAAAAGAAATTTATAAGGAGCCTGGAATGTCGTTTTGGTAACATTGAAAATGATTACGGCGCATCTTTGATCAATTTTAATATAGAATCACTACAAAAAAGGCGCCTTAGATATGATTTAATTTTTCTTTTCAAAATTCTCAATAACATAGTTGATTCGCCGTATCTTTTACAAAATATTGGTTTCCGTTGTCCTCTTCGCTATACTAGATTAAATTCCCTTTTTTATGTACCAACTTGTAAAAACAATTATACCTCGAATTCATTCATTAGACGCACCTGTAGAAATTATAACGGACTCAGTATTGATGTAGACATTTTTAACTGCACTTTGCATTTGTACAGAAAATTTCTTCATGGGGTCGATTATTTGGGATAGTTGCTGAATGTACATCTTGAGTGGTTTATGCTATGCATATGTGCCGCATGTAATGTATATGTTTGTGTATGTTTTATATGTGCGTTCATGTGTGTGCGTGGATGGCTCGGAGTGTACATTCGGTATTTTTATTTATTTTAATTTATTACCTCCATGGAAAACGCAAATGTCAACAATTATCTTTTTTTCACCTAAAATTCTTATTTATTTTTTATTTTTTGTCACATTTAATGTTTATATCTTTTTAATTTATGAAAACTTAATTGGTCTTTTTATGTTAAAAAATTGTTGTTTTTAATACTGATTTTGTATGACTGTATGTTTTCTAAATAAAATAAAATAAAATAAAATAAAATAAAATAAATAAAATAAAAAAACAATTAATTTTATCAGATGCTACGGATTTATATTCAAAGGATTAAGAGAACAAGTGGGTTTTAAGCTTTATCCGAAACATCACTTTATTCTTACAGCCTCGCACCTCTGCTAGGAGAGCTTTCCATTTCATAGGGCCTGCGACCGCAAATGCGCGTTCACTGAATTTAGTGCGCTGTTTGTGTATAGGTAAACTGACTTTTTCTCTCGCCGTAGACGTAGCTGATCTAAGCGTCAGACGCCTTTCAGCTAGTTCATCTGGAATGCAGAGTTCCCTTCACTTAGATATTCTGGAGCAGAGTTGTGCAGTGACTTATACATAAGTCAACAGAGTTTGTATTCCACCCTCTGTGGTAAACGTGGCCAGTGTAATTCCCAGTGCCAGTGTAATGCCAGTGTATTTTTTTATATAAGCTGTAAAAATAAAAAAGTTAATATTGAGGAATAAGTAAAGTTGTTTTTAATGAACACGAATTGAGTGTATTAAAAAAAAAATTCCTTTAAATTTTATGGTTATTGCATTATATCTAAAACGTGAAACTGATAATCTTGCATTCGTGTATAAAATGATCATGTCACGCTGCATCGGAGTATTGATACAATCCCTACGCACCACGATTGTATTCCCCCGGATAGGGAAGGGATTATTTCAAAACAAATAACCCTTTTCGAGAAATACAAGAATATACGAACGACCGATTTTGGGGCGTTATTTTTTGATAGTGTTTATCACGATATCCCCAATTTCGACCCCGTCGAAAACGGTGGGCGTTAAAAAAAGATCGGGTTTCCATTTATAGCTATATTTAAATGATGGGGTGTAAAAGTCAAACACAAAACGATTATATCTCGATACAATTGAGAAATCTTCAAAAGACATCACAGAAGTCATTTTTTAAGGCTGTAGTCTGGTAAAACGCACGCAAAATGAGGAAATCATACGATTTCGCCATTTTAAAACGAATGTTTTTTTTTTAATCGCGCAATGAAAAAAAAAACATAAATTAGATGAAAACAATAATTTTTGAAGGTATTTCTGCTAAAAAATATACTTAAAAATATATAAGTTTTATGTAACTAAAATATAATTCAACAATGTATTGAGTATATCCAAAAGTTTGCAGACTGGCTGGATTTTCTCCCTAGGGAGTAGTTCATATTTAAATTTGTTCAAACAGAGAGGGAAAACATTTTTGAGATGGCAATATGGGAGTCTAGGCATTTACAGGGCTTAAGACCGGTCGTTGGCTGGTTTAAGTAACCACTTTACACACAGTCATACAATACTTTTTACCCAAGATTTAGAAACAAAGTTAAACCTAAAAATAAAACATATTCCAAAGAAGGGAATATGGGAGTCTAGGCATTTACAGGACTTAGACAATTGTTTTCAGGCGTCGCCTAGTGGGTGAGTTGGTTCAGCGGGATGAATCTCACCCGCATGATAAAGGTTTCAGCTCTTTTACTTCACGAAAGTCAACAGATGGAAGAGTTAAGGAAATGTGGATGTTTAAACATGGGCAGAATGGTGAATATTACACAGTGTAAGGTGTAAAGTGTGTAAAGTGGCCACTTAAACCAGGCAATGACAGGTCATAAGCCCTGTAAATACCTAGACTCCAATATTCCCTTCTCAAAAATGTTTTCCCTCTCTGTTGGAACAAATTTAAAAATAAAATATAATTACTTTTAGACCGGCAGATTACGCCATTTCAAATTTAGACTAAACTTAAGTCTCTGGGATCTCAATTCCGGCACTGATAAGGGCAGGTGTGAAGGTCATAAAAACGTTAATAAGATATTGTTATAAATTGAATATTACAACCAGAATTATCTTTTTTTTTAAAAAAGAGAATACAATTTTATAAAAAAAGATTTCAAATAAAATATTTCAATTAATATACAGGAGTTCTTTAACCCCTTAAAGACTGTGGTAAATAATCCCTTTGCGCGCGGTGATGTAACATCGTGTTACCACTAGTAAAAGACGGAATATTCTAAAGTTTGAATATTAAAAAAAAAAGAAAAACATAGAGACATACTGTTTAATAATTCCTTTTCCACAATGTATGCGAATAAACATATAATTTTGCTCTGTTATAGCAAATTAAATTTGAAATCACAAATACGCCGCTCATGCTACGCGCGTGCGTCCCCCATCATTGCCATCAACCGACTGAAGACTAAATCTGTTTTAGACGACACCCGCCGCAGAACAGCGTCTCTGTCTTCCTTGTTATGACTTTTATATTCGTGCTCTCTCTTGTTTCTGTATCTGTATAGATGTTTTGTTGTATCTGTATAGATTGTATCTGTATAGATGTTCTTGTATCTGTATAGATGTTCTTGTATCTGTATAGATGTTTTGTTGAATTAGCGGACATTCGTTCTTCGCGTAGCAAGGATAAACATTTTTTGTATTAACACTAAGCATAGTTATACAAATTTTGAAATTACACCGCCTGTGACGTTACGAAATTTAGTCGGTGAGTTTCCCTGACATTTGAAAGTAGAACCTCGTACCCCTCAAAACACGCTAAACGTCAAAAACGTCGTTTATTGTTTACACTGTTCACTTGCACCTGTGACGTATCAAAAAAGTAACTGCCTCGTTATTAATAATACTGAACAAACTGAAAATATTGTTGATAAAGCCACCTGTTCCATGAAGAAGTATAAAAATTGAAAAAAAAACATTTTCATGCGTTGCCCAGTATGTAGATAAAATAATTCAATTATATGAATCTCACCCGAATTAATCAAAGTTTCAGCTCTTTGACTACACAAACGTCAACAGATGAAAGAATTTAAGAAATATAGACGTACAAATATGGGCAGAATGGTGAATGTTACACAGTGTGTAAAGTGCCCATTTCAACTGTTTATCTGAGAGACCTCTACCAACCTCTATCACAACACGGACTATCTCTTCGTTCTAGTAACGAGAGAACCCTTTTCATACCATTTCATCACTTTAATTTTCTTGCCTCCTCCTTCACAGTAGTAGCTGCTGATTGTGGAATACTCTACTCACTAATGTTAGAGACGCCCCTTCTTTATTTACATTTAAGTTAAGATTGAGATCTCACTATCTAAATACTTAAGTTGCTCCTTTATCCTTCTTCTTACCTTCTAATCCCCTCTCCTCTCTTCGTAATACAGTGTTAATTTTTATAAATATTTTTTTTGTTAATCTTTGTTTTTAATTTTGTATAAAATTGTAAGATTCAATATGCCCATGTACTTGTAATTTTCTCAAACTGAACGTATTCTTCTTTTTATACAGAATAATGTTCTCTCACTGGGGGTGGGGTGTCCCGTGCCGAGGGAAACATTTTACAATAAGTATAATGAAACATGCCTTAAATTTATTTATTTATTTATTTAACATAATAAAAAAATAAAAACTTAATGAATCTAATTAACCTAATTATCATCTTAAACATAATAAGTAATATAAACTAAAATAATCATAAAAAACGAAAACAATTCATAAAGACCTGTAGACCAAATTTCATAATTTGTTTGTTTGATAAAAAAAAAAATGGTCAGGGTGAAATATTTATTTGAAACGGTGATTTAACCCTAGAATATTTCATCTTGCCTGGAGCGTTAGAATTATCATCTTTCCTTCACGTAACAAACATGATCAAGATACGCTGTGGTTGGTGCACCAATGCAGTGTCCTATGCACAATTAGGTGCGGAAAGGGAACGAAGAAGAAAGAAGCTTGTGTAGCTTTGAAACCGGTCGGTAGGAAAAATCAAAAATCAAAAATAGGTGGTTAAAAACAAAATTGTTCTATATTTATCTCGTTATAATGAAATCCACCCTGAATTTAGAACACCTCTTTTCCACATATACCATAGACTACTATCGACTAAATATTTTCGATTATGGAATTGTTAGATGTAATGAAATGTTGTCTTTGCGTTAGAAATAGTTTGTCCTGTTTCCTATGGCGAGTGCAGCGGGCGGGAGTGGGAGGGAGAGCACAGGAGCGGTGGCTCCCCTCTCCCTTGCACAGCCCCACCCCCCGCCCGCCCGCCCCCGCCCCCGCCCGGCCCTCCCCCCTCCCGGACGATGACCCCGGCCCGTGTGCCACTTATGACACTAGTGATGGGAAGATTGGATCGACGTCGACTTCACTTTAGACAAGTTGCAGGGGTACACTAAAAGTATTAAAAAATTAAGATGTCAGTAGTCACTCATCGCTGAATGAGGAAGTACAGAGGTTTTTAAAAAAATGTACATTTTTTTTTATTTGAAAATTTGTTTATTTACGCTTACGGATTATTACATTCATTTTACAAAAATTTTATTTGCATTTTTAATTCATACCTAATAAGGTATGAATTAAATAGCTCAAGCAATAGCTCAAAATATTTTTTTTTACATCTTTTGAAAAGTTTGTCTGAGTCTTTTGTTTAGTTTTGTCTGGTAGTTCATTGTATGATTTCAGTCCCTGGTTTACTAGTCTCGGCTGTCCTTGTCTTGTTTTAGAACTTTAAACTTTTGAACTTTAAACTTTTTCTTGTTTACAACTTTTTTTTACAAATTTTAGTTCTTCGTCTACAATTACATTAGTGGCTAATTTGTGGATAAATTTTAATGATTCTTGTTAAAGGGTTCAGTTATATTTAATTGCTTAGTTTTTTTAAAAAGTTCTTTAGTTGCTGTTAGATAGGGAATGTCATATACTAACTTTAATATTTTCTTTTGTTTTTTTTGTAGTCTGTTTATGTCATTTTGATATCCCGTTCCCCATAGTAGTTGCATATGACATATTTAATTTGTTAGTAGACTATCGAACTAAGACAAAAAAAATGTGTCTCGTATTATCAGCGCTATGAAATGTCAAAGGTTTGTAATTTCGAAATTACTACACCCGTGAGGTATTAAGTTCTCGTCTGTTAGTTCTGCCGATTGGTCAGTTGGCTCACCAGAACAGGAAATCTATCACAACGCTCTATTATTGGATTATTTCAGTGAAATAGTGACGTCGCTCAAATTAGTTCCTTTTTATTATTATTTTCATACATTTCCGAGAAACTTTGTTGTATAATTTAATGCTATCATGTTTTACATCCAATTTCCCGTAGCGCTAACGTTTCTCATTGCATGGGGCATGAGGTGAGGTTTAAAAATACACTTCTGTATGTGAAAGAGATCCAAAATCCTGGACGAGTGCTTTTGACTCGTTGGCTGCTTTCGCGTAAAAATTCTGAATAAGAAAATCGAGTTGAGATAAGTCTGCCTTTTAGTGCACTAGTTTTTTTTATTTTTATTTTTAGTTTTTTTATATTTTTTATTTCTAAACAATTTTTTAATTTCCGCTAAACCGCAAAGGCAGTTTTTCTGCAGGGATTTCTCTCTTCAAACATTTTGGTAACACAATATAATAATTAAGTTGAGTTCGCCTACCATCGTTGAGGTTCTAAGTTCAATTCCTGGGAAGGTCGACATGAAATATTTATTGAAAAGGTAATTCTACACAGTAATATTCCATGTTTTTTGACTGGCACCTGAAGTGTACGGCTGATTACCTTACCTTCATGAAACAGACTACCGTTGTACGCCGCATTTAGTGTACCAATGCAGTACTCGGGTATGCATCATCGGGTGTGGACAGTGGCGTAAATATGATGATAATAAGGTAAGGTTCTTGATCAGGGAAGCAGTCAGTAGGTACCTTGCTATTTACACAATTCACGATTTGGTACCTTAAAATAAACTAATACTAATAAGCTTTCTTAGGGTCCTGGGTTCGATTCCTGGCAGAGTAGACGTGAAATATTGATTTAAAATGTTTTTGCACTTCAACACTTCATTGTTTCTGGACTGACACCTGAAGCGTAAGACTGAGCACCTTACCTTCATGTGACATATGATCGAACTACGCTGAATTCGGTTTAGAAACGAGTGTCCTTTGCACCACTTGGCGTGGAAAACTGACAATAATGAATAGACGATTTTATTCCATAATTTCAACATATAAACTTCCAACGACATATAACAAAAGAGATGAAGAACATTTAAGAGAAGGTAATATAGAAGTCTACGCATCTACAGGGCTTATGACCTGTCAATGGATGGTTTAAGTGGCCACTTTACACTTTTTATTGAATCCAGTCCTTGTCTATAAAAATTTGGATAAACTCAAAATATTGTTGATATAAATTTACTTCTTTTCCTTTACACTATCTCCTTGTTTAGTCCATATTTCTTTTATCTTAATACATAGTATATTCCATATTTATAAACTTTAAACCATAGTCACTTTATTGTAGTATAATTTAGTAAATACATATTTTTGGATGGCAGGCACTACTATGTATACATTTGTTATAGTTTTTATTCATATTAATTTAATCTGTAAATAAATAAAATAAAATAAAAGAGTTATATTTTGATGTTTCATATGAAAATACAGTCGTGCCAACTGACTTTAGTGCTTAATTTCCTCAATAAAAGTTTTCTTATAAGTGACTACATATATTTTTTAAAAAACATTGAATTTTTTGAGCTTGCGTGAACTTTAAATTTAGTACAAGCGACTGCCTCAAAGAAATCAATGGAGTGATGCAGTTCCCTATTCCAAAATAAGGCAAAACGCGGCGACCAGTCTCTGGTTTATTGCAATTTTTAGAAGTCGTTTAATAATACGGCGATGCCTCCCTAAAATGTATGAAAAAATTGTAAACAGCCCTTTAGAATAGCCAATTAGTTATGTGTTTCAATATAATATGTCCGGTTTCCAGGAAGTTATGTTTGGCGTGATTTCATTCGTAAGGGGTAAGGTTCACATTAAAAATTCCAGAACAACTCACCGACTACAACTAGTGACGTCACGGGAGGAGTAAATTCAAAATTACAACTTAATCATAGCGATGATAATACATTAAAAAAAGTTTGCTTTGTTTTGATAGTTTCAATAGATTTTTGTTAACACAATTTAAAAAAATAAAAAACCACTGTAAATAAATTGTAAATATTTTTTTATTAAATTCTAAATAAAAATTACTAAATTTTTAATTTTTATTTCGGCTGCCGGAAAAATAAATAGTCATTGCGGTGTGTTTTAAACATCGATCTTATTTCCGGACGTCCCTATTTCAAACAGTCCCTAGGAGTTCCAATCCAGAGGCCATAGACACACGGAAACAAAAAGAATGGAGAGCAACACGTGTCAGCCCTAGCCGAGTAAGTACTTGGGTGGACTGGTAGGTACTGCACCAGTACCTACTCCACACCACGCACTAGGTAGGTAGGTAGGTGCTGAGGGCCGTGAAGGCACCTACTCGGGGGTCCGATGTACCAATCCTAACTCGCACTAAACTAGGAACTAAAAAAGAGGTAATGACCCCGATTACGTACAGCATTCTAAGCAGCTCATTTTTCAAAAAAAATCCTACTGAAGTATAAAAATTAAAAGTATTAACATGAATCTCCTCTACATACAAAAATGTTTAGGCAATTATTATTTTTTTAGATGGGAGTTGCATTTATTATTAGGCTTGCTTATTGTGTTACTCACTTAAAAGATCGCAGAATTTCAAGCCAATCAATGTTGCAAACATTAGTCCAGAGTTTACTTCTTCCAATCCTTGATTATGCAGATGTATGTTATCCAGATGCTAATTCTGAATTGCTTGATAAGTTGGAACGTTTTATCTTTAATATGCGCAAATTCGACCACATAACCGAATATAGTACGCAACTACACTAGCTCAGTATCAAGCATAGAAGAAATATTCACATTCTATCACTTCTTCACAATATTTTAAATAATCCCACATCGCCTGTTTATCTGAGAGAACTCTTCCAACCTCTATCACAGTATGGGCTAACTCTTCGTTCTAGTAACACAGTAGTAACTGCTCGGTTATTATTTATCTATTTATTTTATTTTTATTTTATTTATTTGGATAACAGCTATAATTATCTTTTATATATATTACAAAACAAATAACAAATAATCCAATTACAGGTTTTCACAAGTAGCATCACAGTGAGTTAAAAAAGATTCTCGAACATAAAATGAATAGTAAATAAATGTAAATTCAAAAGAAAAAATACTACGAATTATTTCGAAAGCAAACTCCGTACTTCATTAAGATTATTTGCAAATAAATCTATGTTAAATTATTTATTTATTACATTAAAATTATTAAAAGTTCGCCATAAATATGAATGGACTATGGACTTATCTACCCACTAATGTCAGAGACGCCTAGCCCCATCTTTATTTACATTCAAATGACGTATAAAATGTCACATCCTGAATATTTAAGTTTTTTTTTACCTCCCTCTTTTTTCCCTCGTTACCCCCTCCTCTTTTCATAGTATAGTGTAGATATTTAGTCATTTTTTACTTCTTAAGAAATATATATGTCTATCAATATTTTGTTCTATGGTGAAATTATGAATAAACCAACGATATGTACATATACCACTGATTTCCTCAAATTGAACGGTTTGATTGAATTGAAGGTAGTAAGAAATGTCCTTAAGGCAATATAAGCCCGTCCTTATGAATATGTCTGTAAACTGTATATGTATATAAAGTGTTTAAATAAATAAAATATGTGCAAGTTTTGAATTTCTTAATGTGGATTTTTTCTGCTTTTAAGAAGCTTCTATTTTCAGTTTTGGGATCAGGAGGGATATTCCATAGTGCGCCAATTAGGAACTTCTCAGCATTTGTTCTTGTGAAGGGAAAAGCACTTAAAACTCTTCAGAAGAAGACGGCCTGTTGACAGCCATCAACAGGTCTTCCGCTTCAGTTGAATTTGTCCTAATTTGGTTGTTGTGTCCTAATTTTACCAATATACTGCACTTACTTGAGCATGTAGGGTACTCTCGTGTGAGTTCTTTATGAAGTTGTCGATGTTTCATTGGTTCTCCCCCAAACTTCTGCATCCCGTCTCCAGCTGTTGTCTCTGAAAGCTAAAAAAAGAACATCGCATCAACAGAGTTTTATCATCACATGGGCAGCTGTCAATCTTAGAGAACTTGAGTGATGCAGGTAGCTCGTGAGCCTACTATGACCAGCGAGAATTCGGGTTAGCTCAAAGCTGGCTTTCTGCATTCTCCTGAAATCAGAGGCATGGTTAATGGTAGAGAAAAACATTTTAGTAATTTGTCCGGTAGTTTCATTTAAATAACGGCCATTCTGGAGCTGGAGGATCTTACTTTTTGTTTTCACTGTAGCATAGCTGAGCTGGTGATTGACAAAATCGGGGGCTGCCAAGGATTCCGCAGTGTACACGTTCCGATGTCTGCATCGTAACTTTTGGATATCTGTCTTAATGTCCATTACAATTGGGTTAGCCAAATTTCGGCCCGTTATTGCATGGACGCCAGATTTGCAGTCTGTCAAGATCGTTATTTGTTTCCACCTGTTCGGTGTTTTTTTCAAAAGATCAGATCAGACGTAGATCAGAGCTTCTCTGATCGCAAAGAGTTTCACCTGAAACACAGATCAGAAATTGTCGGGTTTCAACTTCCTCGACGGCAACTCTCTCACGCCAAGAGACTGCCATTAGCGAAGACCCTCAACTCCTGCACCGACTCAGGTAGAGTTCGGTCCTCGCATCCGTGAGCAGGTAAGGAAACACCTATACACATGATATGTGAATAAGATGCTTTACATCATAAAAAGAGCCTCATCCTCGGGAGACCACTGGTTAAACCTGAGGATGTTAAAGAGCTCGCCCCCTACCTAATAGCCCAATACTTTTCGCATCTAGGCTTGGAGTGGGAGATTTAGCAAAACGTAAACTCTCGCCTTCCACACAGTAGCCAGGCTAAAAACCTAGGCTTGGAAGGTGAGAACTATTCACGGGGACCCGTCACAGTAGATCTTCACAGGTCGCAGTGACGTCAGGAGCTTGCATATCACGGACCCATACCACTATGAATATAATAAGTTCGATTGTTTCTTCAGGTTATGTTTGGTTACAACAGTTTAGAGACTAGAAGGAATGTGTATTTTACTACACATTTTTATCGATTGTTGCGCGGTATGATCGATAATTCTGAGATCATGATGAGCATTGGTTTATATGTTCCTGATAGTTACCTAAGACAGCGTCAGCTTCCGATATACAGGACCAGCATGCCGATATTTATGCCTGTTGGAAAGGCTACCGCTATGCCAAACAACATCATTTTGGGTGTTGATCTGTTCTCTGTGTCCGAAGGAAGGATTCTCCTATTATTTTGACAAGTCTCTTTTTGTATTTTTTGTCTTATCTTACGTATGTATGTACGTCTTTAATTTTAGTTTGTAATGTATGTATTATTTTAAATAAATGAATTGAATTGAATTCTTGGGCGCGAAATTATTTATTTTAAAAGTGTTCTTCTAATAATCATTTTTAAAGAGTTTGTCAAAGAATTGAAGTTCGCTTTTACGAATAAATAATTAATATTCTAATATTCCGATAATAGGTGGCTGCATCTTAAATACGTACTGTAGATACCATCCAAAATCCAAAGTCACAAAGTACGTTGTATGCCCAAGTGGTTTTAGTCAGAGTAGCATCTGATCAGCCGAGTCCCTCTCCAATACAGTGTGACCCCGAAAGCTGTTTAGATCAAGCTTAGGCTAGCCCGACTCCCACTAACTTGTTGATTGGCCAACTTTTTATGTGGCGATTTCTAAGGTGAAGAAGAGGGTATGATAAATGTATTTTATAAGTTAACCCTGCGACGACGAAGACGACTTTTTGCACCCCGCGGGTAAAAAAAGATATCTGTACCTTAGTAGCAGACGGATGCAAATCCAAACGTCAAATAAACGTAGTTATGCAGAAAACAGCCAGCCATAGAAAAGTGAAACTGAGATAATAGCACTTTTGTGAAAAGAGAAATTAATAAAATCCACACAACATTTTGTAAGTTTTTGACTCACAAATCATAAACAATGAATACATTAGTTTTTTTTTATATTACAAACAAGAATCCAGTTGTGTATTTGACCAGCTTTAATGATTTTGCTAGTACTGTGAATGTTTTATGCAAATTGAGAAATGCTGTTTTTGTGATCGACATCATTTTCAAAAGGTCATTAATACAGTTTTTTGTTTAAAAACGGACTGGTGTTTTTAGCAGTACATATAATTGACCTTACTGCGCCCGATAAAACCAATATCTCATTTTTTCAAAATTGTAGACTGGCTGCTGCTTTCTGCATAACTACGTTCAAATGTTCAACAATAACCTAAAGAATCTACTTTCTGTAAGTAATTTCTAATAATTCAGAATATTAATTTGTATTTTCAGTATCTAAATACATTGGTTCTTTCATTTTAAGACTTATATTTCTTCAAAATCAATGGACGTGATCATAAATTGGAAACAAAAATTGAAATGTTATTTCCTCAAATTTTGGATTTGTCTGCTTCCGAAATACAAATATATTTCAAACGTACAGTGTTTTTTCGCAGTCCAGTGTAATCATGTTTTAAGTAAAAAGTATAAGCAGTGTATTATACTTTCTACATAGATCTGTGTTTCATCTGTCTGGATCTTGTGTCCAGGCGGATGACGAATACAGCTTGCCCACCACATACTGCCCACCGCATCTGAGGACATAAGTCTCCTTGGCGGTGCCCACATACACGGAAAATTAGCTTTTTGTAAAACGAAAAATTTCGAAGGAGCTCTTTGTAATCTGGTAACCTTAGCATCTTTCTGCTGGAAGAAAGTAATCCAGAAGTACATATAACGTACTTCATTGGATTGAGAAAAGAGGAAAGCGAATTTTTCACTGACTAGGATTAAATTGATTCGACATAATCAATTTGCCGAAATGATTACAAATTTTTTAAAAGCCTTGAAATTATTTTTAAAATACACCAGATCTGTATATTCGACAGGACCTATAACAGGGCTACGGATAGTAGCGAGAAGCTCCATTCGGTAATCATAAAGAGGGAGCAAGGGACAAGACTACAGGATGCGTTCAGAAGATTGGTTAGGATATCCGTTGCAGCACGAAGGAGAGTTAAAAATATTGAAAACAAATAATTTTTTATAACATTTACCATGACCTGAAAAAAACTGCGGATAATTAGAATTATTCAGGGTGCGATAAATAGAAAACGTCCAGGTAATTAATGATTAGATCTAAACTGACTGGGGACTGTCGATCTATTGTATGAAGTTAAGATGATCAGTCTTCGCTTCAGATGGAGTCCAGGAACTATGGAATACTTCAGTTCAAAAAAATTATAAAATCAATATTTCACGTTCACCTTGCCAGGAATCGAACCCAGGACCTTAAGAACGGTAGGCAAACACGACAACCAATACACAACAAGGTGGTCACCACCCAATTTCCTTATTCGGGATTTTTGCCTAAGAGCAGCCATTGACTTTATTTGTTTATTTCACAAATAGAACTGTATTCCATAATGTTCTGAGTTTGTCCAAATTTTTGTGGACAAGGACTGGATTCAACCTCCGGGAGCTATAAATATATTACATATTACAACAGAGATGAATATTTTTTTAGATAAGGGAATATTTTAATTTAATTTGTTTTATTTTTATTTTATTTATTTCGAATACAAACAGATGTACAGGTTAAATAAATATTATTTTTTTTTAAATTATATAAAATGTATACATAGTAGGGCCTGCCATCCAATTATATGTATTCACTAAATAATACTGTAATAAAGCGACGACGGCTTGAAGTTTAAACTATATAAATAATAAATATACTATATATTAAAATAAGATAAATATGGACAAAACAAGGAGATAGTGGAAAGGAAAAGAAGAAAATTGATAAGGAGTAGTAAAGGATGATTGAAGGAAAGTGAGAGTGGAAAATTGCATTTGATTTAATGATTAAACGAATTATGAATGAAGAGCATGAATCAAGCCTATTAATTCTCTTCTGTACATATTGTATATCAAGACTATTAAATTTAATAATGGAATATAGAAGTCTAGGCATCCACAGGGCTTATGAATGTTACACAGTGTGTAAAGTGGCCACTTAAACCAGCCAATGACAGGTCATGAGCCCGTGTTTTTACATAGGCACAAAGAATAAAAAAATTATGAGTTTGTTTCTGAATAATAAAAACAGTATCATAAGTCAGTTGTTAAAAATAAAGATATACGAGAATACTCAGGATTCAAGACTAATTTAAACATGGTATCATATTTACCCCTTCTGTTGAGGCTGGGTTAAAAGTAGCTTATGTCGGAAATGGCCATTTAAAAGCGTCACTTTATGTAAAACTTGGGTTTATTTATGCAACAATGTGTAAATTTTATTACGAACTTGCGCCGTATGATTTTAAGATGTGTTTATTGATTTTAAGAAGTTTATTTTATTCCATGTATATTTTGTACATTTAATGCCTTTTATTTTAAAACTGTAAACGAAAAATATATATTTTTATTTTATATTTGAAGCACTACCTCTATTGCCTCCATATGTATCGATGTTATATTTAGAAATTACTGTAAAAAATAAAATATTATAAAATTCATTAGTTAAGTACATCTTAATAAAGAAGCTTGTGTACCTTTGAAACCGGTCGGTAGATTTTTTTTAAAAAGCGGTTAAAAACAAAGTGATTTTATATTAACTTTATGAAAATCATAATCTTTAAGGTGGTTTAAAGTACAAAGCTTTTAACTATGATAGCGTCACTGGTCAGCTGTCGCCTATTGATACATTAATTTTTTTATTTTATTTGTACATAAACGGCATATTTGCCTTTAACATATATTGAACATAAATGTGGAAAAAACACATATATAAATACATAACAAAAAATTGTAAAATTGCATAACTTTAACTATAACAATAGTAACAAGAAAAAAAATAACGAAATAAATACATAAATATGAAAAAACAAAAAAAAAGGAAAAACATTTTTAAAAATAAAGAAAAGTTTAAGAATAATATTACGAGAGAAAAAAATAAATCAGACTCGTTTTATAACTATCAAGTCCAGAACCAAATATATCAGCCTTGTCCTCATACTGATTGCCATATCTATAGAGCCTAGGGATAGGCGAGTGCATGTGATAGTTGGTCCTAGAACTTGCAGAACAAAAAGGAGATCTGTGGCGGGTATGTCGACCAGGTACACGGAAACACACTAACTCCAGCAAATCAGGACAGTCAATTAATGAAATAATCACTTTATAAAGTAATATTAGGTCAGTTAGAATTCTTCTATCAGAAAGTCTAAAAGTCTTATCACAACATGTTTGTCAATTCGGCCCTTCGGACCTCATTAAACCGATCATGTGCGCCTCAATGAATCTGTCGTCTTGGGTCTTATTAAATCGGCCTCAGTTGATTGGCATTTCGGGCCTCGGTTTATTAAGAATTAGGGCTATATAAGTTATCCATAATACAAATTTAAATCAATAATTTAAGTTATATTTTGTAAAGTGTCCTTAAGGAATTATAATACTACAAAAATAGCGCTATTGTTAATATGTAAATAAATAGCTCTATTGCTAATATGACTGAAGAAACCGTTTTACCTTTTTTTACTTAAATTTTAAATGGCACTATATACTATAGGATACTTCTTGTTTTTTGGAAAGTAACTAGTATATTATATTATAACGAAGTTAATACAGTTACAAATTCATAACTAATCGAAAATGTAAATATTTAACATAAATCAACTCAATCAACAAAAATCTCGTGCTAGATAATATTTTTAGCTTAGAGGGGTCAAATTACTGCGAAAGCAAAAAGTCCGGATCACCAAATGAAAGCTCATACTCGAAGATACTGAAAGAAATCTTACTAAAATGTACCTTTTGCATTATTTGTGTAAATTAACAAGACCGGATTAGAAGAATTATTATATTGATAAAAATACAAATCAATTTCGTTCAAGTATCTAATTTATTTAAAGGCTATTTTGCATTGTATTTTGATACATTTTTCTAGCAAATACAATCTTAGTGACGTGCCGATGTCCTTTGGGGTTAGTTTTTTTTAAACCATTTTTTTAGTTTTTAATTTTAAAAATGGCATTTTGATATTTTACTAAATTGTGACAGGCAGTTGATTCATATTTGGGAAGGATATAGTCTTTACATCAATAAACTAGACGCAGAAAGTTTAAAAATGTGGCAATAGAAATATTATTTGAAGTTGTACACAAAATGTGAAAAGACAATGGTTTAAACAGTTATAATAAAAGCATGAAACAGATTTGCTGTGATGTACATCTACATGACAGTTGAAATTCTGTTGTGCCATAGTAAAAAAAAGTGATACCATATTTAAAAAAATACTAACATTTAGGGGAAAAAGTACTGTATGTAGTTTATGCAAATTCAAATGTTTAATTTCGTGTTTTTAAATTTAAGGACATAAATTATTAAAATTTAAAAACAATATACCTACTGTTTTTTTTAATTTTCATTTCATCCTAAATATTTTCATGAATCCCGTTAGGGCTTAATCTAGAATTAGTCTAAATATGGGAAACTTACTACTACTACTACTACCATCACGCCTTTTCAGGCAGAGAGAATGGACCGCCACACACGTCTATCCTGGCATTCCTACATTCCTAGCTTCTTTCACATTCATACATCTTGTCATACATGCCCTTCGGTTCTGTCTGCTTTTGACATGACCAGACTTAAGATTTTGGTTTATCTGATCATGCCACGTCTTCTTTGGTCGTCCTCGTCTCAGAAAACTTGAAATGTTTTTATTATTTCTTTAAGTTTTTATACTTTTAAGTTTGTATGAAAAGTTTTCTAAGGCATGTTTTCTTGTGTTGTATAATTACCGGGAGTACATAATTAATTCCGCAGTGATATGGCAAACTATATCTTTTGTGGACACAATTTTACAAGAAACAAAAAAAAACATAGTTTTGAAATCAGTTGGACGGGACTCAGTATTATCAAAAATAATTAAGCTTTTTATTTATTTATTAAGCTTCACACAATTTCTTTATCAGTTATTAATCAAATGTAATCATGAATATTTGATATTGAGAAAAGTTACGTCCGCGTGTTTGTTCTTTTGCCATAACATTCAATGCATTTTTCAGAGAGCACTCAGCACTCAAACATCGCAAATATTATTACCATTGATTCAATTATCTGTTCCATAAATAATTTGAAACATTATTTTCTTACATTCTTCTCTTTGACGCTATATGAGTGAATTAGTTTTTTTAAATATTTTTTTATTTATTATAATTTTTTCTTTGCATTTCACAATAGGTATACATAAGTTACAAATACAAAAAAAACACTATTACATAAACACAAATAAAAACTCACAAAGGCTTGGCCTGTGTGTGGGTTTACATTTTATTTTCACTATAAATAAAGGCTAGTGGAAGTATACGTTAGATATAAAAAAATAAAAAAGAAGTGTCAATATTAGAACATTTTTTTTGTCAATAAAAAAGAAAAAAATATTGTAAAAGTATGTGCTATTCTAACGTACTAATCTGCCTTTTTTATCCATAATTTCAACAAAAATTTTGATCGGAACAAATTCAAATAATTAATCTCTATCAAATTGTTCTTATGAAATGCATTTAACAGTTTTGGGGCTATGAAAAATGAATCTCATTGCCAGAGTCTGGATTTACAATAAGGGATTTCAAGTAAACTATTTAATCTTTGGCTAGATCTATTAAAATTTAAGGAAATTAATGTTGGCGCATAAAAACATATTTAAGTGATTGCTGGCAATATATTTCTTGTTGTTTCAAAAGTTCAGCTTTCTGAAATAATTGGTTGAAGGGAAAAGTTGAATTATTATGAAGTATAATTTTAATTAATTTTTGTTCGGTTTCTAAAGGCTTAATGCGATTATTATAGGCGCCTCCCCATCCGATTATTCCTTAAGACAGAGAAGACTGTACAATGGCATGATCAATCATTTTGCTAGTGTTTAAATGAACACTAGTACTTAAACGTTTATTTGGCCTCCTGGAGTGTCTCTGGCCTCCATTCTCCAATTTAGGCTCCTTTCAACCCTTCTCCTGGCCTCATCCACGTAATCTATGTATATATCTACTCCTCAGTCAACAGTCTGCCTTTGGGTCGATTTACCTGGTATTATCACGTGTTTGGAACTGTTGGCTCCCAGTGTGGGGCATTCTTCCTACGTATCCCGCCCATCGTAATCTGTGCGAATACACAAGCGTAAAATGGTTTATTCTACAAGTTTTCTTGTTAGAAGTTACATAAAGGATATGAAGTACGTAGAGAGAGGAGTTAGTTGCTAGTGATCTCTCAGCCATGCTTAGTTCCCACGAAATATTCACATTGCTTTCACCATGCACATACGCCATGAAAAGACAACCATTGGCAATTGAATCGGCTTATTTCAACGTACAACTAACGTAACGTAGAGAGGTGAGGGGGGATATTCAGATGTTCATGTATGCATCTGTTTAATTTTGTTGAATTTTTTTCTCTCCGGCCATACCCAGACCCTCAAAAACTGAAACGCTGAATGTAGGACCAATGTGTGATTACAGCGAAGACATATGGAGCAGAAACTTTAATATTCTATTTTATTATCTTATTCCAATATTCCCCTTCGTCGCACTGGACATACTACGTTACTGAGCAACGACAAATGCAACACCAGGGCCTCGATTATGATGGGAAGATAAAGACGTCATACCTTCACCTTGACGGTTTAGTTGAAGATAAATTCCCTCTGGCGATTATAAAGATATACTACCAACCCCCCGCCTTCAAGTTTTGGGTAGGTAAATCGATATGAATCAAGGGGAAGCGTACGTCACGGTACACATATCTACGCTCTAAAATGACATAGCTTCATTATGCCGTCATAGTTGAAGATAAAAGTCTCCCGACCGACTACAAAGGTAAAGTATCGATACCCCCACCATCAAGTTTTGATAGAACCTAGAACCCCTCGATACGTTTATCTACGCATTGAAAGTGTCAAAAATTTTGTTCCACCGAGCAATTTTTCCGTTAATTATAATTTATTAAAAAAATTAATGTTTTGAGGTTGGCGCTTCTTTTCTTAAAAGCCTATTAAAAATATGAGAGAGAAATAAGTAAGTTTTGAAGTCGAATTAAACTCCAACATAACTGTCACCTTAATAAAACGAACGCCTAGATGTGGAAATATTGTAGCTAGGTTTTCTCCTATTGATAAATAAGAGTATCTAGGCGTCAGACACAGATTATATGCGTCGGAAAGTTTCCACTCTAAAAAAAAAATATTTTTTCCATCTATTTTACTATCTTTCCGAGTGTATGTATCGAGACGTTATAGGAGCCGGCTTTGTGGTCGATCGGTACAGATCGGCAGATACACACAGACGATTGTTTAGTGTACCGTCTAGGTGATTTCCAAAAGTCATGCAAAATTCATGTTCAAGCGATCATTTTTTGCTTGAATAGGGATTTATTAGAGTTTATAATCGCCTTGAAGTGAGCACTTTTAATTACAGAAGCCTATTTAAAATAAAAATGAGAACTATTGTAAATGTTAATGACGTAAGGAACGCGTACTAATTGTTTGCGGTCATTCCATTGGCTTGTTTCGATCATATGATGTCGATATGACAAGTAGGTAGAACATACCGAGTTAAGATACAGATAGTACAGAAGTTAAGTATACCGTCTCGACATATACAGATGAAGATAGCGTTCATAATCGAGGCACAGAGCAGCTCAAAATTCTCTATAAGGAAGAGTAATTAGTAATTTTTCAAAATTTGAGAAGATGTACGACCTTGACATATTTAACGACTTAGCGCTTCGCTACAAATGGAAGCTGAGTCTCATTGCAAATTATAATATTTTGCCTTTCATATTTAGCTTCTATCGATAATATTTAGGACGCAGAAAAGATGGGTCGACGGCATTGCCTCTATTGCCGGTAAAACGTGGATTATGAAAGCGGGAGATAGGAAGGAATGCAGACGTTTGGAAGAGTCCGCCATCCAGCAGTAAAGAAAATAAGGCTGCAGAAGAAGAAGAAGAAGAAGTATTTTATTATTTATCCTCTTTTTGAAAAATAGATAAATAAAGACAAAAAATACTAAACATCCAAAACATATAAAACAAACACCATATTTTACACACATCACTCCATAAGCCACACTCCTTATTCACAACAATGGAGATACCAGCACAAATAGAGTCCCGTGTTATACATATTCTCATCACATTTTATTGTCCTGTTCAGAAGTTGTATTATATATTATGTTGTGTACGTAATTAGTGCTGTGTTAGGTTTGTTTTTTCGTTATAATATCACTGTATTATACCAACGTAGCACTATGTGCACAAAAATAAACATAAATAAATAAATAAAGAAAGACGTACATTCACCACATCGACTAGAAGGAAGCTCCGGGAGCACAGAGAAAACGTAAAAGAGCCACGCCACTATATACACGGTTTTTCAGGGCCAGACCGCGAAACTTCAGAAATATTCTTCATGGTGGGTTTAAAAAGAAATCCTGATAAAATTTTTCCAAAAAATAATTTTTAAAAAAAATGATCTCAAAATGGAGTAAATCTTTAATTTCTCGTACTAGCCTCCCTTCCGTAAACCCTTACCCCTCCACGACAAAAAAAATGCGATAAAAACGTATTTGACCAACGAAGCAATACGCAGCAGACGCGGACAAGTGAAGCGGTTTTTTGTCTTCCAAATAAAAAAACAAATTTTTTAATGAATTATATGCTTTTTAAAAAAAACATTGCACAGTTTTTACTGATAAAGCCTTGGACTGGATTTTCCTTAGGGGGAGGGATTTTAGTGGGAAACTCCTTGATGATTTTACGAATGTTTGAGTTTACTGTTTACCATATTGATGTATCATACATTGTTTTTTTAAAAATTATTGTATTATTATTGTTGTGTTTCCGATCCTACATAATAATTGTAATGATTCAATTCAATTAAATTAATTTATTTTAAATATAACATATACATTACAAACATATATTCAATACGTACATATTATACAAAAACAAATACACGAAAGAGACTCGTGTCAAAGTAGTGGGAGAATCCTGCTCCGGAAAACCCCTTCGGATACATGGAACAGATCAATATTCAGAGCGATGTTGTTCAGCATAGCGGCATGATATACTCTTGTGTCTGTGTCAAATAGTTGCTCGTCCCAACTCAACACAGGCCTTTTAGTCCCATGGAGTTGGGACTTATGTCTCAAATAATGTGTAATAAATAAATAAATGTCGATAAAAAGAGTTGTTTTTTTTGGGGAAGTATCCCCGTCGGTGGTCCAATAAACGGGAAATATTAGTTTTTTTAATATCCTTTTTAAAGTTATTACTTTCAAAGGTCTATGAAATACTGTCCAATAAATAAAATGCTAATTAATAGTAGCATAAATAATATTTTTTTAATTTGTAATTTTGAATTCCCGCAAAAACAGTAATTCTATTAGCCACGCCCTTAATACGTCACGATTCATGTTCATTTTAAACTTTGTTCTTTGGAATAGTGGATGGTTTGCCATTCAAATTTATTAAAAAAATAGTCACAAATATTGACGTCACAACTATTACTGTTAAACATATCACGTTTTCCTAGTAACATATTTTTCATGTTTTCTTTTTTAAAGTTATTTATGAAAACATTTCTCCAAAATGTCCATATTGATTTTGAAAATACAATTGATTATTCTGAATCCATTTCATATATTTTTATCGGAAATTGTAGTATGTGATATTTTTCCTATAATAGCAGTCGTTTTTTTATCCTTTCCGTTTTTCAAAATTATTTATCACATTTGTACGAGTTTATCGTACATCCGAAGACGGCAGATAAAACTGGGCGCTTTTTTAGGTTTTTGGATAGTCCTAGCTCCGATACGAAACAATTTATTAAAAAAACAAAAATATAGAGTCACGCCAATGATAAATATCTATAATGTGTAAAAAGAACACTGTTCTAGTGTCATAATACAGGGAGAAATATGGGAATACGTTTGTATGAAGATATGTCAAACCGCGTTTCCTCTTACATAAAAATGTTTCTCATCACTGCACTGTGGATGCACGTATGTGGCTAGACTAGAGTGGTATTTGCAGAGAGGAAGAGGCAGATACCATCTTGTCTATGGTTGAGATTAAAAATGGCACACTTAGCAAGAGTAAAAACTTGTTCGTTCTCATTTTCTAGTCATATCATGACGTGCAGTAGCTCAATCACAAATAACTATCGACGTGCTTAAAAACATGCTAAGCATTTGAGCGATCGCAATGAACAATAATGAACATATTTAAATTTATTTCAACAGAGAGGGAAAAATTTTGAGAAGGGAATATGGAAGTCTAGGCATTTACAGGGCTTATGACCTGTCATTGGCTGGTTTAAGTGGCCACTTTACACACTGTGTAACATTCACCATTCTGCCCAAGTTTGAACATCCACATTTCCTCAACTCTTCCATCTGTTGACTTTTGTGAAGTAAAAGAGCTGAAACCTTTATCACGTGGGTGAGATTCATCCGGCTGAACCAAATCACCTACTAGGCAACGCCTGAAAACAATTGAGGAAATGTAGATGTTCAAACTTGGGCAGAATGGTGAATGTTACACAGTGTGTAAAGTGGCCACTTAAACCAGCCAATGACAGGTCATAAGCCCTGTAAATGCCTAGACTTCCATATTCCCTTCTCAAAATTTTTCCCTCTCTGTTAAAATAAATTTAAATATGAACAACTCCCTAGGGAGGAAATCCAGCCAGTCTGCAAGCATTTGGACATAATCAAACATTGTTGAATAATGAACATGCTTAAGTTATCGCAGTCATAAGTCAACGCGAGTGTAATCTCTAAGTCAATGCTCGTGTCGGTTTGTTTTTTGTTTTCCTTGTAAATAAATACAGTTTTTGGCGAAAAATCGGCGTTTACTATAAAAAATAATACAATATAGGGTCAAAGCACCAGTAAATGACCATTGCTTAATGAAACACAATATAATAAGAATTGCTACATGTGTCCAGTCAAAAAACTTTTAACACTAGAAACTATGACAAAAGCAGTAGGCGGACACATATTTTGGTAAAAAACAAATCTATCAGTTTTGAACTGTGAATTGTCAAAAGGTAATAATAATGCGTCTTCCCGTTATGGTTCTGAGATTGATAGCGTTTCTTTTTATTAATTTTTTAAATTTCTTTTTTTATTAAATGCACAAAATAAACAATTATATGTTTTTTATGTCCCGACTTGTTAGAAAATTCCGTGCTAAGTCGGGACTCTTCGATATATAAACCAAAAATATTTATTTTCACATTAAAACAATATACAAGTAATCAAAACAATATGCAAAATAATCAAAACTATATACAAAATAATAATAGAAAAATATAAATAATAAAAATTTATACATGTCGAAAAATGGAATATAGAAAAGTTATATAATAATACGTATGACAGTGATGATATACACATATACGTATGTGGATAATAATGAAGACAGCAGCGATGTTATATATTTATTCCCGAAGCAACCTCATACAGTGGTCTCTACCCCTCGATACAATCTAATTGTGGATCTTCATCTTAAATATAGACGTTGTTTTGGAGAACTTAATATGTTCATCCAAGACGTTGAACACTCTTGGGGCTATATTTGAAAAGTGTCTCCGAGCAAACATCGTACGTGTTCTCGGTTAGTAGTTCGTAGGTTACGCGAAAACCTCGTGCAGGCATTCTGTTGGGAGTTGGGACCTCCTTCCGTAGTCGCCCGACCAGAAAATTGTCAATACATTCTTGATATAGATTTGACGTAAATCAAGAACCTTTAACAAGGAAAGTTTTTTATATTCGTTCGTTTTATAAGGAAAGGTGGGGGGTTATTTATGCTATTTCTATTGCAATTATTTGAAAAAAAAAAATTTTTTTTTTATTTAATAGCATAATTATACATTTTTACAATTTAAAAAAAAATTCACTTGTTATATTTTTACTAAAACTAAAATCCCACCAATACACTTTTTGTAGCTTGTTGGTGAAGATTATATTTATACTGACTTAATAATATTATTTACATTTATAAAAACAATGAATAACAGATAAAAATTAACAGCCGGAAAGATCAGAATAAACATGTTTTTACAAAAAATAATATATGAATTTATTTTTTAAATACAAGAAAATATATGAAAAATTAAAATATTTACACCTAAGCTACTATTCATATATAAACTCTTGATCGAGTAGCCACTCTCTTATTTTGCTCTTGTTACAATGTGAGTTAAATTTAAGTTCTTTTGGTAATAAATTAAAAATTCTAGGTACCAAATATTTGAGAGTTCTATTTCCATATTTATTACATACTTTTGGTACTACCAAGCCATCATTAGACGTGAAGCGTGTATTATGGTTATGTTTGAGAGGAAACTTGAATGTATTACTATTAAATTGTTCCAAAATGATGCAAAGCCACAGTAGTCCTCGAACAGGCAGAGTTTTGATTGTTTTGTACAGGAGATCATTTTTACTTCTTTGTTCGTAAATCTCTGCAGGTACAATTCGCTTAACTATAGAATACTGTAGACCCTGGATCATTTTAATGTTAGTTTTAGTCGAATGTCCCCACGACTTTATACCATATCTTATAATTGATTCTACTAAAGAAAAATAAATAATTTTAAGAGAATATATCCATATTCAAATGTGTTAGGGTGTTTTATAATATGATGTAACTAAATCTGAGTATTATTTTTACTGGGGTAGTAGTGGTCATTCACCGGTGATTCTGCTATTTTTAGTAATATTAATTTTAATTGTAATACTCGTATTTCAATAAAAAAGTAAAAGTACTGTTGTGGATTTCACTACAAGTTGAACCTTAAACGGTCATTCATTGATGCATTGACCACTTTGCATTTGCCAAAAATTAAGGAGTATCTAATACATGTCGAGAAATTGTTATCACGTCGTTTATTAGCACGTCTATTGTTATTTGAGATTGAGCTACAGGAGATATAGGCCGTACTACGTTGACCTACCATTAGTGGAAGAAGTTCAGTGGTTAAAATTTGTTAATAGACTATCATTAAATTAAAACATTTTTTTTTTTAATTTTTACAAATCATATTATCGGCGCTCTTTGGAACGCTACGAAACGCCTAAGCGCGTTTGCGTACCATGCAGAGGTCGGGAATTCGATTCCTGACATGGTTGATATGAAATATTAATTTAAAAGGGAGTTTATACACTCTAATATTTCATAGTCCCTGGACTGAAACCTGAAGCGTTAGACTTGATCATTTTACAGCCACGTGACAAAAACAGAGTGTAATGTAACGCGAGTTACCACGTTACCCTATATTTTTTATTTTTTTTCGAAATCTAGAGGTTTTTTGTCCCTCCTGAGCATTTTAACAAATAGTTCTTCCGCAGTGTTGATCTTACACAGACGATATTATGCAATAGCAATATACAACCGTAAAAACCAATAACATAAATTGTACGTCGTGTACGTATTTACAAACATAATTCAATATACAAAATAATAGAATGATCTAAACCTTATCTATAACTTTTCAACAGAGATGAAGAACATTTAAAAGAAGGTATTATAGAAGTCTAGGCATCTACAGGGCTTATGACCTGTCAATGGCTGGTTTAAGTAGACACTTTACACACTGTGTAACATTCACCATTCTGCCCATATTTGAACATCTATATTCCTTCAATTCTTTCATCTGTTGATGGTTATGAAGTTAAAGAGCTGAAACCTTTATTTATGCGGGTGAGATTCATCTAATTGAATTATTTCACCTACATACTAGGCAACGCCTGAAAATGTTATTTTTTCCATTTCTATACTTCTTCGTGAACCAGGTGGATTTATCAACAATATTTTGAGTTTGTCCAAATTTTTGTAGAAGGACTGGATTCAACTCCCTGGGGAGCTGTTTATATTAACATATTACAACAGAGATGAAGAACATTTAAGAGAAAGTAATATAGAAGTCTAGGCATTTACAGGGCTTATGACCTGTCAATGGCTGGTTTAAGTGGCCACTTTACACACTGTGTAACATTCACCATTCTGCCCATATTTTTATAAACAGCTCTCCAGGGAGTCGAATCCAGTCCTTGTCTACAAAAAATTGGACAAACTCAAAATATTGTTGATATAACTTTTCGGTTTCGTCGATAGATCGACTAAAGGCTTAAAAAATATTAACACCATTAAAATACTTTCTTCTTCTCCTTCTTCAGCCTTATTCTCTCCACTGCTGGATGGCGGCCTCACCCGCTTTCATCATCCATGTTTTACCGGCAATAGAGGTGATGTCGTCGACCCATCTTTTCTGCGGCCTTCCGATACTTCTTTTGTTTGACCGTGGTCTCCAATTTATTATTCTGGGTGTCCACCTGTCATCATTTTGCCTCGCCAAGTGTCCTGCTCACTGCCATTTCAATTTCGCTGCACGATCCATGATGTCCACGACTCCAGTTCGGCGTCTTATTTCTTCATTTCTTACTCTGTCTCTTAGACATACGCAGAACATCTCTCTATCGAATAAGGTAAAACAGAGTTTGACCTTATTTGTATTTTTAAAATACTGAACTGATGTGGAAAGCGACACGAGAGACGAGAGCAACTAGCCTGGAGAACTAGAGAACTGGAGAAGAGCAGCAGGCTGCAGAGGGGAATGGAGACAGACGGGCCCCATTGCCACTGTTGATGATGATTCTAACCAATTTTAAATTATAAACCTCCGTACCGGCTTCTTATATTAAAAATGTACTTGTAAATTAAACAATTATAAGCACTGTTGACCTTAGAAAAGGCTTATATTCTTAAGTACAATGTATTCATAATAAAATCCTCAACACACATTAATCTTGAGAATTATTTAAATATGTTAAGTATCCTTGAAGTTTGAGCATATGCGCCCTTTACCGAAATGACCTTTACCATCATAAAGAATGTAATAGGTACTGGCCGATCTAAATTTACCTACAGATCGATGTAAATCTTTTTTATATCATCACGTAAATTATTGCAGTTCAGAAAATATAAGATATTTTATTTTCTTGTCTTTGGCAAGTGCAAAAAATTGTTTTGTGTTATTACAATAAATGGTTTTACCTAACCGTTTAAATGCTAGACAAATTCAACAGATTTTAAAAAACTTTTGGGAAAGAAAATAGAAATGCAAGATTAATATAAAAAATATTTATCCTTGCTATGCGAAGAATGAATGTGGCACCAATCCAGCGATAAATCTGGACTCGTATAAGAGAGAGCGCAAAGATAGAACTCAAAACAAGGAAGACAGAGACGCTGTTCTGGGCCGGTGTTTGTGTGAGAGATATTTAGTCAGGTATTAGTGAGCGGGGGTGCACACATGTAAGATGACCGGCATATTTAAGATTTTTAATTTATTTTGCTCTAACAGGGCTTGATTATATATTTATTTTTATAAATTATGGATAAAGTTAAACAGTATTTTTCAATGCTTTATTTTTAAAATCTCTGAGCTTGAAAAATTCCGTCTTTCGCTTGAGGTAACACGATGTTATACTACCGCTCTCAAAAGTTTTTTTTCACCGCCTTTGAAAAAATGGATTAAAACAGCAATGTTGATGTAGCAAATTTTAAATATTGAAGTTCACTTTGCTACGTTTCACCGACGAAAATTTCGATTTTATAGCGAAGTTAGAAAAATTTTGCTTGAAAACAGCATGTTTTATCTAAAAATTCTCATACGAGTATTAATTCTGAATTTTACGTTGACTAACCGTTGAAAATGTATATTTTATTCCGAGGAAGCTCGAGATAAAGTTAGAAAGGGTTGATCTAGCAAATTCATTTTGTATTTTTTTAATTTACGACTCTGTGATATACCCTTAAGGAATTTGATTTATATAGTAATATAGAGAATAATAAAAAAAAAAATTATGCGGATGACTTAGGAATTTTATATGAAAACAAAAATGACATTGAAACGACTAAAACCATCAACAATGACGTGCAAAAACTATTAGAATGGACAAACAAAAACTTCTTAACACTAAATGCCAAGAAATGCAATATACGAAGAATAAGAAGAACCATAACATGAATTTTAAAATAAACAACGAAACTCTTAAAGAACTAGAACATGTGACTTACCTAGGACTCACAATGGACAGACAATTAAAATGGACAAAACACATAGACGGACTCACTAAAGTAATGGCATCACTACATAGCCTCTTCTACAAAATTAAAGATTTTATACCAAGAAAGGAAAAAATTATGATGTACGAAGCCTATGTCAAAAGTAAATTGAGTTACATGATCGCCTTCTGGGGAACTGGTAACAAGACAGACATAACAAGAATACAAAGACAACAAAATAAAATTCTTAAACTAACATACAACCTACCCTACCTGACCTCTACGACTGAACTGTACAAAAAAAACACACCAGTTTGACATAAACTACTTGACTAAAATTGAGACCTTAAAAATTGTGCCCAAAATAACACTGGGAAACATACAAGACGACGACATAATATTAGTCAAAAATGCTGACATACACAAATATAACACCAGACAACAACTACACTATCATATTGAAAAAGCAAAGACAAACACAGGACAGTCAAAAATACTACACAATGGACTTAAACACAACAACGACTTACCTTACTACTTGAAAACTTTTACTGGAGACAAATTTAAAATCAATCTGAAAAAGCACATGATGACTGAACTAACTAGACTAGACGAGACATAAAATGACTAGACAATATTAAATTTCTAATGTAACCCTAACGGGTTTTTTAAAATTGTAAATAAATAAAAAAAATAAAAAAATAATAAACTGATTTGAAAACAGCACAGTTGATAATCAAATGACGTTTTGCAATACGACGAAAAAAAAAGATTTTAGAGAGGCTGGGAAAATTTTGTTTAAAAAACGCAACGATTGATCTTAAAATGGAATAAAAAATTACGTCTTAAATTTTACGTCGCTATGACTTACCGATAACAAGTTAGATTATTTATATTATAGTGAAATAAATAAGCAAATGCTACCGAGGAAGTCCGAGAAAAAAATTGGCCCGAAAACAGGGACGTTTTATCATATGGTTTTATGGTTGGTTGGGGATTGTACTACCTGCCCAATCGATCTGGGATAAAAATTATTATTATAATTATCAAGAAATGACGTTTTGTTTCGTTGTAAAATTTCACGTCTCTGTAACATACCGTTGATAGTTTGATTTTACGGCGAAAGATCGCGAAAAATTTCACTTGAAAACAGCGTGGTCGGTCTAAAAATTGGAATTTACGTGTCAATTCTAAACTTCCCGGCTAGAGACGTAACCGACTAACCGCTTATTAGTTTGATTCTTTAGCGAGGAAGGCCGAAAAAAAAAAATATAAAAAAGCAACGTTGACTTAGAAGTCCCATCTAAAATGATGTGTCTAAATTTCACGTCACTACGTCCTGCCGTTTTAGAGGAGATATTGTGACGGACAAACAAATAGGTCAACATACAAGCACACACCTGTATTTTAGTTTTGTAATATAGATTATTTTATTTTATTTTTATTTATTTTATTTTATTTAGGAAACATTACAGTTACATTACATTACATTGTTTTAGTACAATTACATAGTTTTATATTTTACACAGTTAGACTTAACTCTAATGGACCAGTGATGTTTCCATGTTATAAAATAATTATATGTAAGGTTATTAATTAAAGTACAAAAAAGAGAAGAAAAATAAACATAAATAGAAGTTATAATTAAATAAATAAAACAACTTTGTTTTTAACCACTAATTTTTACTTTTCACCGACCGGTTTCAAAGCAAACAAGCTTCTTTGTCAAGGTTTACGTAACTAATGAATTGATTCCTTTTTATTTTATTTCTATCATGTTCACTAAATACTACACGTGGACCCAATAAATCAAGTGTTTTTTTTTTCCTCTTACACGGGTGGTAATCTGATATCATTATTTTCGAAGTAAGACAGGAGAGGACTAAAAGAAATATTGTTTATTTGGTTATTAATTATTGTTTTCTGATTGCTTTTAAATCGCTTTTTTTAATTTCTAAGATTTCTAAGTTGTCTAATTTTAATATTGTATTTTCAACATGAAGTACCTTTAATCCAGTGTCTTTAATTAAAGTTATGATTATTTTCTATCAGATGATTTGCGAATTCAGAAAAATTATTATTATTTAAGCATCTTAAGTGTTCTTTTACTCTAATATTAAAGTTTCTTTTAGTTTTTCTAATGTAGATTGAAACGCAATCATTACAATTTAATTGGTATATTCCAGATTTATTATAGTAGGGAATTTGATAATTGTTTTGAAAAAATGTCATTTATTAAAAGTGCTTCAGTGCAATTTAGTGCTTCAAATATAAACTTTATAAATATAAATTGTTTAAAAATTAAGTAAGTTTGTAAAAGTAATTAAAATTTAAGAATTAAAATAAAGAATGAAAAACATGCTTAGATGTAAAAATAAAATAATAAAAAAATTATAAAAAGGAAAAACATAAATATACACATACATATTTTATAGGATTCAAAGAAACGATGAGAAGAATCTTTAAAGAATCTTTAAATAAGAAAATAAATTTATGTCAATTTAAAAAATATCTTCAAAATTAATGACACATAGTAAGATCAGCAATATATTGATTTCATATACATATACAGTATAAGTAATTAAAAGTAGTTTAAAAGTATAAAAACATGTCAATGCAGCAGACAAAAAAGAAGGAATAACAGGTATAGCAAGTGATATTTTAAATTTGAAAAAGCAATATAGGGACATGATTATATAACATTTTTAGTCCCTGTCAATAGAGTACGTCATTATATAGGTATAAAATGTATATTAATATTTACATTGCTCTTTTTTATTCAGCCTCAAATCTACTCATATTCTAATACTTCATGCACTAACTTTTAATTGTCCACTTATTTACATAATTCTTAACGAAATGGGTAGATCATAACAACGATAATATAAGGTTTGGTCTCTCTATTTGGTATTATTGACATAATTGAATATTGACACATCCAAGTACACTTGACATAACTCATAAACACTGACTGTAGACTGAAAAATAAATAATCCGAACTGCTAAAAACACAACAACTCCTTAAAAGATTTAACAAGTATCTTTCCATTTTTGAACAATCTCAAAAATAGTCAACTGCTTTCGACTTATTGACGTTTAGTTGGTGGATTCTTGGCACAAGAAATAAATAATACAGTGGTAATCTGTCAAATTAGTCAAGACCACGCAGGAGTGACGTAGCTTCAAAGCGTAATGAGAATGATTTAAAAAACGATTGATTTATGTTTATTAGTTACCAGATTTACTAGACTTTATTTTTGTATTAGATTGTCTTTTTATATTTTTATTGATTCAGTGTTTTGTCCGCTAACGGTTAGCGCGTTTGTCTACCGTCGCGTCGGGATCAATTCTCGGCATGATTGAAATCGTATGTTTATTTGAAAACGTGTTTTTAAATTTGAATATTTTATAATCCCTGAAGCGTAAAACTGATCATCTTACTTTTATGTAACAAAAAATATTAAAATACGCTGCGGTTGGTGTACCGATGCAGTGCCCTATGCATTTTAGGTTATAAGACATGCATCATATCTCCTGGCCCGGGTCTATCCGCATTCCGGTCCACAATACGCACGAAACGCGACTTTATGGTGCCCGGGAATCTCAGTATGGTCAAAAAGAATCTCGGTCTGACTTTTTTTCATACAAACGTATTAATATATTTTCTCCCTAGATGATGGCACTAGAGCAATGTTTTTTTTTACACACTATAGATATTGAACATTGGCATGTCCCCAGAGTTTTGGATTTTTTATAAATTGTTTCTTTCGGGAACCAGGACAATAAAAAAACCTGTTAAAACGCCCTGATTTATCTGCTGTCTTTGGATGTACGGTTTCAAATACGATAAATATTTTTAAAAATGGGAGAAGATAAAAAATAATGGCTATTTTAATTTTTGGAATAAATCTTTAATTTCTAGGAATGCTAGAAATTAAAGATTTATTCAATTTTCAAATCATAAAAGAAAATGGAAATAATTACTTAATTTTTTTTAAAATTATTTTTTTAAACACTTTAAATACACATACAGTTTACATACATATGCATAAGGCCGGGCATTTGCCTTAAGGCAATTTCTTCCTACCTACCCAACACGTTCAATTGGAGAAAATCAGTGGTATATGAAATATGAACCAATTGTTGCCATATTATAATATTTTCATTATAAAACAAAATAATGATAATCATACATATTTTTAAGGAAATAAAAATTTCTTAAATGTCTACACTATACTATGAGGAGAGGATGGGGTAAAAAGAAAAGGAAAAAGGAAGAAAGGAAAAACTCAAATATCTAGGAAGTGACATTTCATGGGTGATTTGAATGTAAATAAAGAATGGGTGTCTATGCCGTTGGTGGGTAATTTTTTCCAAAATCAAGCAGCTAGTACTGTGAAAAAGTAGGCTAAAAAATAAGACAGGTGGATAGGTATTGAAAGGGTTCTCTCCTTACTAGAACGAAGAGGTAGCCCATACTGTGATAGAGTTCATTATTATGATTATTAATGTTATTCTACGTTTGCCATGAGTAATGTTCCTCTGAAGTTTTGTGGCCTGGCCCTACAACTTTACGGTTTTTTATCGCTATAACAGTGATATAATTTATATCCTTCGAACCTTATTTAAAACCGATATTTCTCTGTTGTAATTTGTTATATCTATCACACCGACGATAGCACAACTATAGCACAATCGATAACATGCACATCGATAGAGACACTGTTGTAAATTTATAAAAGTTCGAGTTTAGCTAAAATGGACTAATCTGATTTCCTTCCATATTTTTATTTGCTTTTCATGTATCTTGATTGTTTTATGACTTTTGATTATGTATTTTTGTATTATTATTAAAATCTATAACCTACTTCCACTATCTATTAAAGCAATTAGTAATGAGAAAATGTTTAAAAAAGCTATAAAAAAATGGATAGTGGAGCTAGGTAGAAGTAAAATGGATTGTCTCATTCGCCCATACCAATGCTGAATCAACTGCTCCACAACTGTATGGCTTATGTTAGGTTTTTGTTGTTTTCATTGTGTGTTTTGTAATATAAATAATATAGATGTACATAAACACCTTGTTTTTAAAACTTTCAGAATATTTGTTAATTATGTTTGTTTTTTAAGTTAGTCTTCTTTGTTTATTCTCAAAGTAATTTCAAAAAACTAAATTGTTAAGTGTCCTCGGCACAGAAAACCCCAGTGAGGTCACATTATTTTTATTATTAATTATAGTTTGTAAGCGAAAAAATATGAATAAATAAATAAATTTAATTTACTACTCACAGTTATTTGGCATACTATTTGTTTCTCTCTTTTCTTACTATAGTATAAAGTGAGTTCCTAGAAACGATATTTTAATTATCATTTCAATAATGTCATATTTTATTTTTCATTGATTTCAATTATACTATTAATTTTTACATTTGATTTTGTATGAATCTAAATTTGTTTAATTTATATTTTAATTAACAAATTACAACAGGGATGGAGAATACCTTCAATAAGGGAATATGGAAGTCTAGGCATTTACAGGGCTTATGACCTGTCATTGGCTGGTTTAAGTGGCCACTTTAAACACTGTAACATTCACCATTTTGCCTATGTTTGAGCATCCATATTTCTTCAGTTATTCCATTTGTTGATTTAAGTGAAGTTGAAGAGCTGAAACCTTTATTGTTGTGAAGAGATTCATCAGACTGAATTATTTCACATACTAGGCGACGCCTGAAAACAATTTTTCAATTTTTAAACTTCTTCTTGGACCAGTTGGTTTCATTACAATATTTGAGTTTGTCTTAATGTTCGTAGACAAAAGACTGGATTTCACCCCCTCGGGAGTCATTAAGATTAACAAATTACAACAGGGATGGAGAATACCTTAAATAAGGGAATATGGAAGTCTAGGCATTTACAAGGCTTTTGACCTGTAATTGGCTGTTTTAAGTGGCCGGTGGTGGGTTAAATAAGTTTTAATATTTATATCTGTTTTTTGTTATTTTTGTATTGTCTTCTTTGGAATTTTATTATTTATTATTTATACCTTGTTTTTCTGGACTATCATTCTATTGCATCACATGACATTATAATTTAATTCAATTAAATTTACTATGTATTTTTTACTGATAATTATTATGCCTTAACACGGACAAAGCTTAAAAAGCCTTGAAAGGTTAAATTATATTTGAACGAGTGTAATTTTGAATGAATAAACCTTTGGAATAGTATAAATAACTTATGTTTCAGAATTAAGGGTAAACGTTGGATGATTAGACATAGTCGACAAAATGGCATACCTACTTTCAATGCCGTAATAATCGTGAGAAAGTTCTCATTTTAAAGACGTGCCCGCCATCTGTTGCCGGCCACGATAAATACACGCGGAAATATTAATGACTTTTTGCGACGAATATGACGCTACATGTTATATTAGGTTTGTGCGTTTATTTATAGACGTTCTGATGAACATAACACATGCATATGTGTGTGTGAATGAATGTACGTGCTTGGCGGTGTGTAAAACAGCTGTTCACAAGAGGTACCTGCCTCGCTTATGCAAATTCCAGAAATTTCCAGCGAAACTGCTGGAGCCGCGATAAATAAATTCAAAAAAGGAATTAATTTCAAATGTCAGGCAAGTTTGATGAATAGGTATTTAAATATTTGTTTCTGTCACTCTGTCTCAAATGCCTCCCCGATACTGTGCAAAAAGACAACTGCATGTCGGTCGGACTGATTTTGCCTAATCGACAATCGTTAGTTGTCTCGTTTTCCGCACCTCAAAACTAAACCGATTATGTTCATTTTTTTAAAAATGTCTCGGTATCTTTTGCATTTTTCAAAAATTGTTATCATGTTTGTATACCGTACGTCTGAAGACCGCAGAAAAAACTGGGCGCTTTTTAGGGTTTTTGGATCATTTAAGTTCCCATAATAAACAATTGTGTGTAAAAAAAATCATTGCTCTGGGAGCAAATACGGGAATATGTACGTTTGTATGAAGAAAAGCGATACCACCTTTCCTTTTAAGTGTCAGCATATAGTACAGACACTGACATAGATAAAAATGAAACTTTATTCCCTTTCGTCATTATCATTCCCTTTTCCGTCTCCAGTGGTGCATAGCGCACTGCATTTGTAACAAATGCAGCGTATTTCGATCATCTGTTACATAAAAGTAAGGTGATTAGTCATTAACTCTTTTAACCAATGGTGTAAAGTCAATAAATTAGAACTAAATATTAAAAAATGCAAAATAATGTAATTTCATAGAACAAAACAACCGATTTCCTTCGAGTACCTATTAGAAAACTCCAAAATTGATGTAGTTAAGTACATCAGAGATTTAGGAGTTGTTTTGGACTATAAACTGACATACAACGAGCATATAGATAATACAGTAAATAAATCACTTAAATTACTTGGCTTCATTAACCGAATATCCTCTGATTTTACTAATGTCCGTACAATCAAAACTCTTTATTGCTTAACTGTTCGCCCTCTTCTAGAATATGCCTCCGTGGTCTGGTCTCCATTCTATGTCGATCGCATAAATCACATTCAATCAGTCCAACATCGCTTGCTTCGAAAAATAGCGTGGATGCTTGGACTAGAGAGAGATAATTATTCTTATGCTAAAATAGAGTAAATGTTAAATATTTCTAGTCTACAAAAACGTAGAACTAATAATGACTCCATATATATGTTCAGCATACTAAATGGTATAATCGATGTTCCATCATTACTGGGACAAGTAAAATTCAATATTCCGACTCGTAGATTGAGAAACAATGAAGTACTGTTCATCTATCAGCATAGAACAAACTATGGCCTTAATTCTTCAATGACCCGTCTTTGTCGTATTATTAACTCAAGACAAGATCTGGACTTTTTTGGTTTAAGTTTACAACGATTTAAACGAGCACTAAATAAATAGTCCAGATCTTGTCTCGATGTCCCTTATGTTTATCAATGCTTCTTTTCTTTTTTTTTTTTAAATGTTTTAAACTATTCTTTTATTGTAATATTTAAACCTTATAAATTGTATACATGAACAATGTCCGTTAATAAATAAATAAATTAGTCCTACGCTACGAATGTCGGTCCAGGAACGATGAGATATTGCGGTTTAATAAACCTCTAAAATCGAGACAGACTTAAAAAACAAAAGACAGGCGCAGTTGGTACTAGTGTCGTGGGTTCGATTCCCGCCAGTTGCAACAAAAAATCCAAGAAAGATTTTTTCTCAATTGGTCTGGGTGTTGTGGTTTATTTTTCCTTACTTCCTTCCGTATCATATTTCTCCCCTGCTGTCAAGACTCTAAAGAAGAGGCTTAGCGGGTTGTTCTTTAAACAATATATATTTCACGCCCACCCCGCCAGGAATCGAGCCCAGGACCTCAAGAATGGCGGGCTAACGCGCCAACCACTACACAACGAGGTGGACTTATCTCCACTTGACGTTCTTATTCGGGACTTTTATCTGAGAGTATCCCATGAGTCAAAAACAATCATCCAGGGTTCTGGTTCTGTTTCACATATAAAATCATTGTATTTTTCATCCGCCAGGACACAGAAATTCCCTTTACTAGAGCTTATCTACAATCCCTCAACAATGTTGAATTCCCTCGATTGAAGAACAGAAGGAGATGTAAAACTTACTCACTTTTGTCGACTTGACGTTGCATTTTATTGTAAAGGCTTGTAATCAAATAAAATAATATAAGTAACGTAAAAGCAAACGCAACAGAAAATTTTCTTTCGAATGGCGTATAAACCTTTACCATTGTTAACGAAAAGCGGACAGTAGCGAAAAAACGAATTTTGTTCAGTTTTGTAAAAGGTCGGAAATATTTGAAAAAAGGAAAGGAACACGGAAATGGACCTACCTTTGAAACGATTTATGATAACTTTTACAACGACGCGCGACGAATCCTTGCCATGAATTTTTATGCAATCTAATATAATGTCAAAAATGTTGTTTGTTTTGTTCCAAATCCAAATCTTCTAATTTTGTATTTCTTCTATCTTAAAGTAAAGTAAGTATTATAGGGATGGAAAACGAAGGTAATCGGCCAGGAATAATATCGATGAATGGTGTTATGTACTAAACAACCATTCTGTTTTACTTTTGGTGATCATTTTTAAACTTGTTAAAAAACGGACACAACTTATGTTAACACCCAATGCATTTCAAAACAAAATTATTCAAGCCATACATAATACAAGAAAAATTAACAATAGGATTTGAATGTGAAAAATGGTAAAATAAAGATAGCCAGTAATTAGAGCAAAAGGAAGCCATCCTCTCCGAACTATCTTTTAGTAACATGAAAGATGACGATATCCGAAGAGATACGGTCGAGTAAAGACATTGCTCTTCCTACTGGCATTATCATAGGCTGGTTGGTCCTGCATGCGGGAAGATAAAACAGCTCAAGCTGGCGTTGTCGAAGGTAATCATTAGGAACTTTCAGAAAAATCTCTCTATTACCTACATCTTTGTTAATCGTAATGCCACAAATGAGTAAAAAGATGCGTAATAAGCAAATTATGTATTTCTTATTTTGATGAGTGCGTTTGCTTGCTAGTAGAAAATAGTGTGACGAGGATAAAGAATAATTTAAATGAGGTTCGAACCGTAAGTAGGGTCGCAGTAAGTCACATCTAGTTGGAAGGTGTGATTAGATTGAATGTCGCGAATGTCCAGTTGCTTTCCACCTGCAACACTACTGACTAGTCCAACTTGTTAGCGTCCACGTCGCGAACCCCGGGCAATGGGATCACACTTACAACGGTGTGATCACGGCAGATAACGAGAGGATGGAAAGCGAGTTTCTGGCGCCTCCAAACCAGAACCAACCAGCTAAGGGAAAGTTACCCCGACAGAATAATCCACCAAAGGAGGCAACGGGAAACCACTCTGGTCATCTTTTCCCAGGAATCACTATGGCGAGTACATCCAATAAGCAGTTGTTCTGGCCTCGGAGTAGCGCAGGACCGAGATGGTTTCGCTGTACTGATCGCCAACGTCGGAGGGAGCTGATAAGGCACCGCAAGAAGAAGTAATATTATTATTATGGATAATTTACATTGCGCCATTTAAACACCCACACCGGAAATACTTGGAGTCAAGGTTCTCTTCTTCTTGTGCCCAACCAGGTTTCCCCGACGTAGTCAATCACTTCTTAAAAGGCCTCTGTCTTGCGCCGTCCGGAACAACTTATTTACCCATATCTATTTATTTATTTATATACACTTTATATACATATACAATTTATACACATTTAAGGGCGGGTATATTGCCTTAAGGCAATTTCTTCCTACTTACCCAAACTGTTCAGTTTGAAAAATTACAAGTACATGGAATACACTGAATCTTGCAATTTTATACATAATTAAAAACAAAGATCAACAAAATAAACATTAAAAAAATTAACATTAAACATGAAGAGAGGAGAGGGGATGGGAAGGAAAGAAGAAGGATAAAGAAACAACTCAAATATTTAGATCGTGACATTTCAATCTTGGCTTAAATGTAAATAAAGAAGGGGCGTCTGTAACAACCCATATTATTCCGGTCCAATGTTGCGCAGCCTTCTGCTAGGTCCAAAAGTTGGAGGATTTTATACTTAACTCCACGCAGGGAGTGACTGAGATAGGAGACTCTCTTAAATAATGATTTTTACAACCATGCGAGTTCCCAGCTGTAACTCTCCACTATAACATTGGCGATTGCGCCGCTTGGACTCTTGATCTGTTTTGTTCAAAAAAAATTTTTTGGGAAAAATGGGATACAGAAATTTTGACTTTCGAAATGGTTGCGCAAAATGGCGGTTTGTTTAGTGTGTCGCTAGATTAGTGTGTCATAAAATGAGCAATAACTGGATGGTGTTATGCAAAAATGTGTTAAGTCAAACCAACTTCAAGCTGAGATAATTGGTGTTTAACGTCAGGTGCATTTTTCAAAAATACTAAAAATAATTCAGCTTGGCTGTTAAGTTATATGTCGGCCTCGTGGTGTAATGGTCAGCCCATTTTTCTACTGTGCGAGAGGTCTCGGGTTCGATTCCCGACATGTTTGATATGAAATATTAATTAAAAATAATGTTTTCACAGTCTAGGCATTTACAGAGCTTTACACTATACACATTGTGTAACATTCACCATTTTGCCTATGTAACATCCATATTTCTTTAATTCTTCCATTTGTTGATTTTAGTGAAGTTAAAGAGCTGAAACCTTTATTGCTGAGTAGAGATTCATCTGACTGAATTATTTCACATACCTACTAGGCAACACCTGAAAACAATTTTTAAATTTTTAAGCTTCTCAGTCAGAACCGTCTCTTCACAACAATAAAGGTTTCAGCTCTTTCACTAAAATCAACAAATGGAAGAATTACAGAAATACGGATGTTCAAACATAGGCAAAATGCTGAATGTTACACAGTGTGTAATGTGGCCACTTAAACCACCCAATGACAGGTCATAAGCCCTGTAAACAGTTAACATTTTTTTGGGCACCACAACAAGCCAGGAGGCCCAATTACAGTGGTGAATTACATCACAGAACACCCAGGCTTGAGAAAAATCACATTTATTTTTTTCTGTTCTCTCCGGGAATCGAGCCCGGAACCTTCCGTGTGTGAGTCAAGCATCTTGACCACTACACCACGGAGGCCACCCGAGGCGTAAAGACCTAGACTTCCATATTCCATATTGAAGGTATTTTCCATCCCTGTTGTAATTTGTTAATCTTTATGACTCCCGAAACATAAAAAACAAAAATTACTCCCGAGGGGGCGAAATCAAGTCATTTGTCTACAAACATTTGGACAAACTCAAATATTGTTCATGTTTATTATTGTTCATTGTGATCGCTCAAATGCTTAGCATGTTTTTAAGCACGTCGATAGTTATTTGTGATTGAGCTACTGCAACGTTGGTTTAGAGTACGAACGACGCACGGAATAATAACCCAGAAAAACTTTTTGTGCACTAACTCTTTTTTTTTTTTTGACTTGATGCTTTTTGCATAACACCATCCACTAAAGTGGTGTGTTGGCAGGACGAGATCCGTGGTCGGCCGGCCTTGGGAGAGGTTCAGAGTACGCGCGGAGTACTGTAGGCAACTGTGGGGTCGGGTCGGGGCTAAAGCGGGTGGGATGTGGGATGGCCAATAATATACACCAGAACCTCTTTTTACGCGGTTTCGAAATAACACGGTACAAAAGAAAGATCAAAAAAGAAATGAAGATTGATATTACAAAGAGCAATATTTTTCAACAATTTTTTTTTTTTTAAAGACGTATTTGCGTTTTTATAATTTACAAAAATATTTCATTTTGAGGGCCATTTTTAACGAGTTGTAAATAACTCACTATTATAAAATGGGAATCAAGTTGAGGTAGAGTGGGATTCAAACCACGAACCTTTGTTCCGTGAGCCCGAGACACTAGTCACGGGACCACAACCCGATCTTAATTTCTTGCAACAGAAAACTTTTTTGCAACAAATTTAGATCTAAGCAACTCTCTAGGGAGAAAATGCATCCAGTCTGCAAACATTTGGACATACTCAAATCTGGTAAAAGAAGAAGTATAAAAATTGGAAAATTGTTTTCAGGGGTTGCCTAGTAGGTGAATTGGTTCAGCCAGATTAATCTCACCCGCATGATTGAGGTTTCAGCTCTTTTATTTCACAAAAGTCAACAGATGGAAGAGTTCAGGAAATGTGGATGCGTAAACATAGGCAGAATGATGAATGTTACCGTGTATAAATTGGCTACTTAAACCAGCTAATGACAGGTCATAAGCCCTGTAAATGCCTAGACTTACATATTCCTTCTTAAAAAAAAATTTCTTCTCTGTTACAACAATTTTAAACATTTTTTATTATACTAAATGTTATAATAATAGAAGTATGAAAAATAAAATGGTTTTTTCAGGCGTTGCCTGGAAGGTGAAACATTTATTGAACTAATGCAATACAGGTTTTGGCTGTTTTACTTCATAGAAGTCAACAGATGGAAGACTTGAATAATATAATTGAAAGTAGTTATTTAAATTTATTTCAACAGAGAGGGAAAAAGTTTTCGAGAAGAAATTTGGAAGTCTAGGCATTTACAGGGCTTATGACCTGTCATTGGCTGGTTTAAGTGGCCACTTTACACACTGTGTAACATTCACCATTCTGCCCATGTTTGAACATCCACATTTCCTCAACTCTTCCATCTGTTGACTTTTGTGAAGTGAAAGAGCTGAAACCTTTATCACGTGGGTGAGATTCATCCGGCTGAACCAAATCACCTACTAGGCAACGCCTGGAAACAATTTTCCAATTTTTATACTTCTTCTTTTACCAGGTAGTAATTCAACAATGTTTGATTATGTCCAAATGCTTACAGACTGGCTGGATTTCCTCCCTAGGGAGTTGTTCATATTTAAATTTATTTCAACAGAGAGGGAAAAAGTTTTCGAGAAGAAATTTGGAAGTCTAGGCATTTACAGGGCTTATGACCTGTCATTGGCTGGTTTAAGTGGCCACTTTACACACTGTGTAACATTCACCATTCTGCTCATGTTTGAACATCCACATTTCCTCAACTCTTCCATCTGTTGACTTTTGTGAAGTGAAAGAGCTGAAACCTTTATCACGTGGGTGAGATTCATCCGGCTGAACCAAATCACCTACTAGGCAACGCCTGGAAACAATTTTCCAATTTTTATACTTCTTCTTTTACCAGGTAGTAATTCAACAATGTTTGATTATGTCCAAATGCTTGCAGACTGGCTGGATTTCCTCCCTAGGGAGTTGTTCATATTTAAATTTATTTCAACAGAGAGGGAAAAAGTTTTCGAGAAGAAATTTGGAAGTCTAGGCATTTACAGGGCTTATGATAAACCAGCCAATGACAGGTCATAAGCCCTGTAAATGCCTAGACTTCCAAATTTCTTCTCGAAAACTTTTTCCCTCTCTGTTGAAATAAATTTAAATATGAACAACTCCCTAGGGAGGAAATCCAGCCAGTCTGCAAGCATTTGGACATAATCAAACATTGTTGAAAGTAGTTATCTTTAAGAACACAAACATCTTATCTGGCTCACCAGATCCACAGAAAAGTCCGGCTTTTTTACAATTCTGTATCTTTCAATAACTTCGCTTAAATCTCCTTCATTAATCACTTTTTTCTTCTTCCCTTTTCTTCACTTTTGTTTTAACTTTTTGCTCTTGTGTGTATAATTATTTTTAAAATTTATTATTGTTTAGTATTGATATTTATATAAACCATGAAGTTAACTTTTTAACTTTCCTTAAGGCACTTTCTTTTTTTTTCTCTTCCTCTTTTTTAAAACTAATACTTTTTTTAATTTTAAACAAACAAACCATCACGCCGTTTCCCCGTAGGGGTAGGTTATTCAATTAAAATCTATAACCTACTTCCACTATCTAATAAAACAATTAGTAACGAGAAAATGTTTAAAAAGGCTATAAAAAAATGGATAGTGGAGCTAGGTAGCCAGCTAAGTAAAATGAATTGTCTCATTCGCCCAAAACAATATTGAATCAACTGCTACACAAGTGTATAGCTTATATTAGGTTTCTGTTATTTTCATTGTGTGTTTTGTAATATATATAATATATAAAACAAACAAACCATCATGCTGTTTCCCCGTAGGGGTAGGCAGAGAGGATAGAACGCCACAACACTCTATCTTGGCATACAGACCTCGCTTCCTCTACATTCATACATCTTCTCATGTACGCACGCCGATTATTCCTACTTTTGACATGTCCATTTTCAAGTATTTCATGGACTTGATCGTGCCATGTCTTTCTCGGTCTTCCTCGTTTTCTGCATCCATCAACATTTGCATCGTAGATCCTTTTAGCCGTTCTTTCGCCGTCCATTCGCTCTACATGTCCAAACCAACGCAGCACCCCTTTCTTGATTCTGTCAATAATGCATGTCTCAGCCTTACACACTTCCCGGATCTCGACATTTGTGCACCTATCATACATCGTTATGATATAGATGTACATAAATACCTTATTTTTTAAACTGTCTAAATATTTGTTAATTATCTTCGTTTTTTTAAGTTAGTCTTCTTTGTTTATTCTCAAATGTAATTAAATATATATTGTTAAGTGTCCTCGGCACGGGAAACCCCAGTGAGGTCATATTATTTTTATTATTAATTATTGTTTATAAGCAAAAAATATGAATAAATAAATAAAATAGTTCTTCACTCCGCTGTCGTGAGGATTCAACAGAAGCTTTGATAAAACAGCTTTGATAAAGCTTTTTCTAGATCTCAGACGCGAGGCCGTTAGTGGATGGTGGTGTAGGGGATGTATAGGGTCGAGGGTTTGTTTGTACCTCTCAGCTTCTGCGGCTGTCCTTCTTCGAATGTGTGGTTGAGCGATTCCGATGATTGTGTATATTTTATCAGACGGTGTTGGCTTGAGGCGTCCTGCTACTTTTCGTGCCATTTCATTAACTGCTATGTCCACCCGTTTGGAGTGGGCAGATTTTATATGTATCACCATCATTCCCTTTCCGCACCTAATGGTGCATAGGGCACTGGATTGGTACACCATTTTTTATATTTTATTTGGGAAATCAACAGTTCTACATACATATTTATAGTAAACAAACAGATATAGTGTATAAACTCAGAACTAATAACAGATTTCCACAAAGTATACAAAGTTAGTATAGAAAATATATTACATATCAAATATATACTTATAAGTTTATACATATAAAAATGTTATTTTCATCTACTCCTAAATATTTTTCAATAATCAAATATTTTTTTTAAGAACATTAAGTTACTGTAAATTGGGCGGGATTAGGACAAGAATGCTTGAAGAGGGGATAAGGAGGGGAAGGGAGATGTATTGTAAGAGTGATGTTTGTGTAATCTATATTTTTAATATTTTTAAATTTTGTATTATACACTGAAAAAGTCAAATCGTAGCATATCTCGATCAATTTTGTTACATGAAAGTAAGGTGATCAGTCTTACGCTTCAGGTACCAGTCCACGGACAATGAAATACTCTAGCGTGATAACACCCTTTCAATTTATATCGGGTTGTGGTCCCGTAGCTGGTGTCTTGGACTCACGGACCAAAGGTCCGTGGTTCGAATCCCACTCTACCCTAACTTGATTCCCATGTTCTAATAGTGAGTTATTTACAACTCGTTGAAAATGGCCCTCAAAATTAAATATTTGGGTAAATCATAAGAACGCAAATATTTCTTTTTATTAAAAAAAAAAGAAAAAGAAATTTCATATCAACCATGCCGGGAATCGAACCCGAGACCTCTCGTTTGGTAGGCAAACGCGTTGACCATTACACCACGAGGCCGACAAATGTGTTAGTATAAATAAATAAATTAAAAAAAAAAAAAAAATTCGTACGTGAGATTTTATGTTGGTTTATGTGATAATGTAAAGGAGTAAATTAGCCCTACGGGAAATTGGATATAACAAAATGTACGCGCTGCTTACGCTTACGGGCCGTAAAATTTAAGCATTAAATTGTCCTGCGAATTTCCTTGAAAATGAATGAAAAAAATAATAAAAAATTGTTTTAATAAAAACAAACTACTTTGAATGACGTCACTAGTACTTCGAATTAACCAATGATCAGAGAGTTGTAATAAATAGAATTCCGGCTTACGGTAAGTCAACTGACCAAAAGAGAAATATCACATACTACGAATACCGATAAAAATATATGAAATATATTTAGAATAATTAATTGTATTTTCGAAATCAATATGGATATTGTGAAGAAATGTTTAAGTACATAAATGTAATTTATTTTAAATAAAAATACATTGCTAGAAAAACGCGTCATGTTTGGCCTTGGTAGTTGCGACGTCAATATTCGTGACAATGTTCTAAACAAATTTGAATAATCAGGAACAAATAAACATGAATCGTTACGTATTAGGGGCGTGGCCAATGGAATGACCGTTTTTTCAGGAATTTAAAATTACAAATTAAAAGATATTTTTATGCTACTAATAAGTAACAAAAAGTTTTATTTTACTGGACAGTATTTCATAGACCTTTATTACTTTTAAAATGTAAAAAATATTTTTTTTTCCTCTTGCGTAGGTGAGCCACTTGCAGCTCTACGCACATTAGGACATTTAGTCGATCAATGGAGGAATGTTTTCATATAAAACTTTTAAAAAATAATTATTAAAAAAATATGTCACTAGAAAAATATGTTTGGCTTTGATAGTTGTGACGTCAAGATTCGTGACGATGTTCTATAAAAAAATAAACGGTTAGGAACAAAGTTGAAAATCATCTTGAATCGTGCCGTTTTTTTTACTGGACAGTATTTAACAGACCTTTATTACTGTTAATGAAAAGGCGGACTGTAAATGAAAATCGAATTTCATTCAGTTTTGTGATTGGGAAATATTTGAGAAAGGAATAGGAACATGGAATGGATACCTACCTTTAATATGGTCTGAATGTTCTTCAATTTCTGGCACTGGATGACAAAATAAACTATAAAATGAGACAATGTTTTGAGACGATTCCAACCACTTTTTATCCGATTTTATGTCAAGTCAAAAATGTTGTTTTGTTTTTGTTCTACATCCGAATCTTCTAATTTTGAATATCTTCTATCTTGATATTAGGTAGGTACCATAAGGATGGGTCAAAGGAAGGATGGGAACGAAAGGTAATCGGCCAGGAATAATATCGATAAATGCTGTTATTTACTTAATAATTACTTTAAAAATGTTTAAAAAAGTTATCTTTCCCTATTAGCAGAACTCTTCGAGAAGAAATCTTGAGACGTCACCGGCGGAGTACTTTAAAAATGCATAATTTTAAACAATCATAGCGCTGATAATACGCCAGATATTTTTTTGATTGGCTTAGTTCAATAGTCTCTTAATAAATAAACATATATTTATAGAATCGTTGAACTTCCTCATTTGCATCAATATGTAACATTTATCGTAAAAAGCAAAAAAAATGTCTTCCTGGTTTTCTGCACGACGTGACGGGCTAAAAAAAACATTTAAACTAGCGACGTTGATCCCAGTGCGCAGTGGCGTCTAAGAAGTAAGAAGCAGAGGGTTCAGTGTTCTCTCGAAGTAACGGGAGAGTGATTCGTCCGACTGCCTCTAGTAAGGCCAATCGCACTCCTTACGAACTAACTGTTCTGCCAATAACGGTTCCTACTTCAACAGTTCATTCCCTCTCACAGCGACTTATTCACGACGAGAAACCTTTGCATTTTAGAGTTTTTACCACAAAAAAGGCCCAAGAAAATAATCAAAATGATATTAGTCAAAATACTGGCAATGCGAAAATCCCTCTACGAGTAACTTTGTGTGAGATATTTTGAATCAGCACCTCAATCACAAATAACTACCGGCGTGCGAATAGGGGACGTGATAACAATTTCTCACCATGGTTGTTTATCGTATTCGCGAACGCAATAGAACATCCGTGAACACCTAATATTAAACGTCAAAATATTTACGTTTCGCGACGCATAATCCTACTACGCAATCACATATTTTAATTTCACCGGTGTAAATATGGAAAATATTCCAAAACCGCTATTTTTATTCGTTTATTTATTTATTATTTATCATACTTTCTATTGCATTTAGCCGACGCGGCGGTCGGCAAGCCAAATGTCAAGAAAAGCAGTCGCCATAGTAATTGTAATTTAATTTTCACTTTTTTGTATTAGATACTCCTTACTATTTTGCAAATGCAATATATTGTATTATTTTTTATAGTAAGCGCCGAATTTTCGCCAGTGAACTGTATTCATTTACGAGAAAAACAAAAAACAAACCGACACAAGCGTTGACTTATGACCACGATAACTTAAGCGTGTGTTATTGTTCGTTGTAATCGCTCAAATGCTTAGCATGTTTTTAAGCACGTCGATGGTTATTTGTGATTGGGCTACAGGGCCTCAGTTATGAACGTTATCTTCATCTGTATATATCGAGACGGTATACTTAACTTCTGTACTATCTATATCTACCTTGGTATGTTCAACCTACTTGTCATCTCGACATCATATGACCGAAACAAACCAATGAATGACCGCAACAACTAAGTTTGGGTTCCTTACGTCATTAACATTTCAAATAGTTCTCATTTATATTTTAAATAGGCTTCTGTGATCAAAAGTACTTACTTCGAAGCGATTGTAAACTCCAATGAGTCCCTAGCAAAAAATTCTCGTTTAAACATAATTTTTTAATAACTTTTGACAATTATCAAGATAGAATGCTTAACGATTGCCTGTCTTTATCTACCGAGCGATTTAAAAGCCGGCTTCTTTGATGTCTTGATACGTACACTCCGGAAGATAGTAAAACAGACGGAAAAAATATGATTACTAATTATTTTTTATAGTGGCAACTTTCTTACGCCTAGATACACCCATATGTTAATAGAGCAGAATCTAGCGACATTATTTTTTACATCTAGTCACTTGTTTCCGAAACTGACAATTATGTCAGAATTTAATTCGACTTAAAAATTTAAAAATTAAAGAAAATCGTAATTAAAGGAAAAATTACTCTGTGGAACTAAACTTTTGTCACTTTGCATACGAAGATAAACCAATCGAGGGATTATAGACTTTTTGATACAAACCGATGTACTTACATTAAAACTTGATGGTGGGGAGATCGGTAGCCTATCTTAGTAATCGGTCGGGAGAACTTTATCTTTAACTATGACGTCATACTGAAGCTATGTAATTTTAGAGCGTAGCTATGTGTACCGTGACGTACGCTTCCCCTTGTTTCATATCGATGTACCTACCCAAAACTTGAAGGCGGGGGGGTCGGTAATGTATCTTCGTAATCGCTTGAAAGAATTTATCTTCAACTATACCGTCAAGGTGAAAGTATGACGTCTTTATCTTCCCATCATAATCGAGGTCCTGACGGGGTCGCCAGTTGTTTTTTTACTTGTAAAGGGGTCGCGTATTCAGAAATGGTTGAAAATCACTGGTTTAAAGGAATTTTATGTTCAGTTTAATCATTCGCTGGAGTATTTAATTTAAATAAAACAAATAAAAAATCTGACTAGTTAAATTATGCTGCATTGCAATGTTACCATTATATTCATTTCATATAACCTTTACTCGAAACAATTATATCATTTATCATCAATATAACCTTATTACCAAATCGATTCTTCTTCTTCTCTTAGTGCCCTGTCAGGTATCCCCAACGTTGGCAATCACTCCGGCAAAAGTCTCCCTGTCCTGTGCTGCCCGGAAAATCTGCTCCACAGTCCTGAAGCTAGTCCAGTCTCGTATTTTTCGCAGCCAGGACATCTGTCTTCTTCCAGCCCCTCTGTGACCCTCAATCTTGCCTTTCAACCAAATCTATTAAGAATGCTCAAATAACTCGGGACCTCGGTGTTCTTTTAAATAGTAAACTCGACTATATCGAACATGTCAGGCATATTACGGGTGATGCATTCAAATTATTAGGTTTTGTCACTACAGTCACTAAAATGTTTAAATATATAAATACCCTAAAAATTTTGTATTACGCATTTGTCAGAAGTCGGCTTGAACATGCAACTTTAATCTGGTCCCCATACCATGAAAATCACAAATATAAAATAGAAAAAGTCCAAAATGAAATGATTTAAATGTCTATAATACAGAAATAATTACCAATTCAATAATTATAATGAAGCGAGAGTACATTTTAAAATAAACTCTTTGGAAAATAAACGACAGATCGCTGACTTAATGTTTCTATTTAAGCTCTTAAATGGTATTACTGACTGCCCTAATTTACTAAATTTAATTAATTTCCATGTACCTCTTAAACGTACCCGTCATACCAAATTATTTTACTGCACCGATGTAAACACTAATGCAGCAAAAAATTCGTGCATTTATAGAATATGCAACTTATATAATAATATTATTGGAGCCAATGCGAGTGATATCTTCAACTTGAATAATAATAAATTCAAAAGGGGAAATCAGCGACTGCATGCAGCCATTGTCACCGTGGGTGAGTAGTGGTGAGTAAATACAATATTATTTTTCATTTTATCTTTAAATTTAATATGGTAAATATGTTCAAACGTTTTATTTATGGTTTTTCAAATTCTATTCTTGTGTAATATAAATTTATTTATGACACATTACGTATATTGATAACTATGAGTACCTATTAAATTATAACCTTATTATTGTATATGACTATAGATTTCAATAAATACCGAAGTTATCGAAGAACAACGACGGACGTGCGAAAATGCGTGGTTTCGACTCGATGCGCGATGTTTCGATGCTCGATGTTTAAACATAGGCAGAAAGGTGAATATTACGCAGTGTAAGTTTTTTTTTTTTAAAACTTTTAAAGATTTACTTTTAAAGATTTACTAAAATGTTTCAATTTTGGGGTCATTTTCAACGAATTGTAAATAGCTCACTATTAGAAAATGGAAATTAAGTTGGGGTGGAGACTGTAGAGAGGTGTTCGAACCTCGGACCTTCGATCCGTGAATTCGCGACACTGGCCACGGAGCCACAACCCAATTCCAAAGTACCCACATAAACAAGCCATTAACAGGTCATAAGCCTTATAAATGCCTGGACTGCCATATCTCTTATCAAAAATGTTTTTCTTCACTGTTGAAATAGATTTCGAAGAAATAAAATTAAAATGGGCTTTCTGGCACTCTATTATTTTGAATATTGTCATCGATCTGACCACAGAAAATGATTGATTTCTCTAATGAACTATAATATTATCGATAATGATGAAATGGACGCTGACCAATGAACAACCGTGTCACTTTTTGCTAAGAAAAAAATTACATGGGAGCTTAACATGTAAAAATGTTACTTACGTATCCTTGTATTTTTTATTTGAATATTTCCTTGCTATGGCAAAATGCATAACCTTCATTTAAACTAAATAAATTCATAATAATAATAGTAAATCATTATTAACCGTAATATACAATGTCATACATACAAAATTATAACAAAGATATGCACAGTTAAATGGGGGACTTATTGCCACTTGCAATTTTTACCGTCTAAGTAAAAGTAAATAAAAATTAATTTAAAAAAAAACAAATTAAAAATTAAAGTAAAAAACAAATAAATAAAAAAGTTAATAAAAACACAAACAGTAAAAACATGACACAAGATTATGGTGTATATTGCTTACATTGATTATATTTAATACATTTTACATTATTCTATTACATCTTCCAAATATTCATTTATATTATAGAAACGTTTATTGATTTTTTTAACACAATTTATTTATTTAATTTTACTGGGGAGTTTATTTGCGTTTGAATGAAATCGTTAAAGCATTTTGGGTAAATAAATATCCAAATATTTGTATTTTGGTTGTGTGGTAAAACCTAGGAGTAACAATTCGCTAGAGAAGCCATTTAGCTAAAAGGCATAGAACAAAAGCGTTATTATTTTTTAGTTTGGTTTTTAATTTAACAACAAACGTGTAACGGACGGTTTCAGTTTGCGTTTGCATTTCTCGACCTGAGTACCTACGGCTCATTGTATTGCTGTAAATTGTAGCTAACTTCGTGGTTGATAATCATAAAATAGTTTTTGTATCCATATAATTTGGCTTAGTTTAATAATTTATTAACAAATAAAAAAAATATTTAAAAAATGCTGAACTTCCTCATTGATAATTTGAACAAGAATATGGAATATCTTTGATGAGGTTATGTTATGTTTTATTTTATTTTTATTTTTATTTTATTTGGGAAATAAACAAACATATTCATAGTTAACAAACAGATAATATAGTGTATAAACTCAGAACTAATAACAGATTTCCACAAAGTGTTCAAAGTTAGTAAAGAAAATATATTACATATTAAATAAATTCGTATAAGTTTATACATATAAAAATGTTATTTTTATGTTCTCGTAAATATTTTTCAATAATCAAAGAATTTTGTTTTTTTTAAGAACAGTAAGTTATTGTAAATTGGGCGGGATTAGAACAAGGATGCTTAAAGAGAGGATAAGGAGAGGAAGGGAGATGTACATATTTATTATTGTAATGACTACTAAATTACATAATGCATTTTTAGTGTAAATTTTAAATCTGACAGAGTTTGTGTAGTCTCTTAGTCTTTAAATTTTATATTATACACCGAAAAAGTCCTACGAAAAAAAGCATTTTTAACATAAGATGTTTTACTTCTTAGTACATATAACAAGTGGTGTACATACTGGTGAAGGCCTTGGTTTTCTCAGTGTTCATGTACGGTGTGGAGTGTTGGACACTGAGGGAATCTGAAAAGAAAAAAAATCGAAGCTTTCGAGATGTGGTGTTGGCGGCGAGTGCTGCGGATTCCGTGGACGGCCAGACGTACGAATGCATCTATTCTCCAGGAACTGGGCATAGGAGAAAGGCTGATATCCATGTGCGAGAAAAGAATCCTGCAGTTTTTTTGGCGTATTTCTAGGGGAGACTCTGATAGTTTGGAGAAAACTATTCTCTTGGGAAGTGTCAAAGGGACAAGGTCGCGTGGACGTTAACCGACAAGATGGAGCGGCACAGTCACTGAGTTATCAGAATCATCACTGACGGTGTAATCACCATCCTCAGACATGAGGCACGGATTGAAGAGAGACATATAACAGGTGGTGGTGGTGATATGTTTAATGTATTTTATTTTTGTAGGGAGGACATAAATAATCTTCTTTTTTAAATCTGGGGGCAATTTTGTAATCAAAGGGGGTATTTTTTATTTCACCTGTTAATTATTCCGTATTATTTCACGGTTTGATACAGACGAGTATTGCCGCCATTACCAGCGTATTGTTTAGTGAAGAGAATGGTCACATCATCGTATAGCGTATAGTAGGGTGCGTCCCCTCAGCGGAAATAGCGAATTTAAATATTATGTAGGTACTGGGGAGGTACTCGGTAGGTACTCAGTACGTACTCAGTACGTACTCGATATATGTACCATTTCTCTGATAATGCTAATGCTAATTACTTGATGATACCAATCTAGCTTTATTTTTATTTTATTTAAAAGTACACATGAATATTAAGATACATAAAAAAGAAGTACACCTAATAAATACTAAAACCTCAGAAAAGCCACTTTTTGTGGCTTGTTGGTGAAGTTTACCTACATAAATATAAATAAATATATCTACTTAGACAATTAGGTACAGTCAAAATAAGAAGCAGTAGTTAGACTGTATCTGCTCAATTAAAAAAATAAAAAATAATAAGAGAAACAAATATATCATGAAAGAAGTAATTTTTTATTTTATTTAGGAAATCAACAGTTCTACATACATATTTATAGTAAACAAACAGATATAGTGTATAAACTCGAACTAATAAAATATTTCCACAAAGTTGGCAAAGAAAATATATAACATAATATTAAAAAAATACATATAAGTTCATACACATAAAAATGTTATTTTCATGTACTCGTAAATATTCTTCAATAATCAAAGAATTTTAGAAAGAATATATAAATCGAATTTGAACACAATATTTATGAAACGTTAACATCAAAGAAAAAAAACTAATTATTCATATATGGCGCTTTTATTATTTTTATGGAAAAATGCCATTTTTACTTTTATTTTCAATGGAAATTATACAAAACTTAGTTTGCGGAAACTTGACACTTTTTAATTGTAACAAATACCATAACAAAGTAATTTAAGCTATTTCCTCAAAATGGTGTACAAAACAAAAATCAGACAAGTTATTTTTTGTTTGTACACCATTTTGTGAAAAGGGCCTAAATTGTATTGTTATGGTATTTGTTACGATCAATTTAGTGAAAGTTTCCGCAAACCAAGTTTTGTAAAATTTCCATTGAAAATAAACGTAAAAATTTCATTTTTCCATAAAAATGATAAAAGCTCCATCTATTAATATTTATGTTTCATATTTTAATTTAGAATCACCTTAATATAAAAACTCTTGATTAAGAAGCCGATTTCTAATTTTAAAAAAAATATTGCTGTGTTTCTGAAATCAAATGTCTAATCTTAATTTTTTTGTACCTTAAAAGTAAATTATTTTTAATTTCTTCTATTCCTTCTTATACCTTCTTACCTCTTTTTTTCTTTTCTTTAATAAACAATTAGTCTTATCTTTAACTCGCTCATTACTATTACTCAAATTGATTTTATTGAGTTACACACTTATATATTTATATAAAAATTTAGGTTCTGTCTGTTTGTGGCCGCAAATCTCGGAAAGCAATAGATGGATTAACTCAATTTTTTTACAGAACATTGCGTTTTAGGAGAAAAGTATTTATTTATTTAAGTTCCAACGGAAACAGAACATTCTACGCGTTTTAAATTGACTCACAATTGGCCATATTTAACAAGTACTGAAAGACAATTCTTCACAGTGCTGCTATTTGATATATTTAAGCGACGTTACACACTTATCTATTTATATATAATTTTAGGTTCAGTATGTTTGTGGATGGATGGACTCAATTTTTCTAGAGAACATTGTATTTCCTTATATTGTACAGCATTCTCACAGCAAATTAAAATATTAAATTAAGCAATGTGGTTTCTTGGTAAATGCATAATTTATTTGTACCGGGTTGTGGTCCCGTGGTAGTATTGTGGACTCACGGGCCAAAGGTCCGAGGCTCAAATCCCACTGTACCGCAACTCGATTTCCATTTTTCCATCACAAGTTATTTACGACTTTTAGGAAATGGTCTAAAAATTTAAATATTTGAGTAAATAATAAGAACTCAAGTATTTTTCTACCTTTACCTTTTATCAAAAATACAATTTTACGTTCACTTTTCCCAGCTAACAAGGGTACATACCCCGTTCCAAGCTAGGCAATTACATTCTAATATATGATACTAGTTAACAAATTAAAAGAGAGCACAGACTAATAAAATATACACTTTTGCTAAATTATTTTTTATAAACTTTTTCAAAAATATTTTTATTTATTCCCCTAATAATTAATATCAAACAAAGCCACAGCGAAGCGTGGCTGGGTTCAGCTAATTTTATATAATTTATGAAAGACGGTGGAGTTCTATAATTAAGGATATATATAAAGAATGATACCAATGCTTACTTACAAATTGTATGTATACTTGTTGAACTACCAAATAAAATTATAATGTTGCCTACGACTGAAGCCATTGACTGCACTCCCCCTATAAAATAACTGCTTAATCGTTCTAAATTTAAATTTAAATGCGCGAGGGTTGCCATAGCGCACGTACTCGGGCGGGTAGGTACCCAGTACCTACCTTCCGCCACGAGGAGCTACTGGTTAGGTACTCTGTGCTCTGTGCCGCCTACACAACTTGTTGCGTCGCCTTACCCTCCAGACGTCGTGTGCGTGAGACTAATATTAATTAACTTTAAGGAGGTACTAAGTAACAATGTTTGTACGCAGGCTGAATTTCCTCCCTGGGGAGTTATTTAGATCTAAATTTGTTTGAACAGAGAGGGAAAACATTTTTGAAAACGGAATTTGACATTTACAGGGCTTATGCCCTGTCATTGACTGGTTTACTTGGCCACTTGACACACTTTGTAACATTCACCATTCTGCATTTTTATTTATACATATTAATAGTAAAAATAGGAAACGAAAAAATCCCACTAAGGCATGGCCTGTTCCTGGGTATACGAGACAATTCAAATGAATTTTTGCTCCTATAATAAATAGACAGTTATAATATTTTTGTGTAACATAAGATAGAGAAAATATAATATTCTGTAAAAGATTATATGGTATTTTTTTAATAGTAATTTCAAAAGGAAATGAAAAATACAAAAAAAAACATAGAAATCTTCCTTATTATTAAAGGGCAACAAAATATATCATGGAAAAAAGAGTTATTATCTTTAGTTTGAATCCAGCATAGTGCGTGTTTTTTAAAAGGAGGAAAATTTTGAAAGTTTGGAATCAATGAAATATGATCAGTAAAAAAAGAATTAAAAATTTTTGGACAATGTTTGAGTATGTCCAAATGCTTGCAGACTGGATGGATTTTCTCCCGAAGGGACTTTTGTGAAGTAAAAGAGCTGAAACCTTTATCACGTGGGTGAGATTCATCCGGCTGAACCAAATCACCTACTGGGCAACGCCTGGTTTACAAAAGTCAACAGATGGAAGAGTTGAGGAAATGTGGATGTTAGAACATGGGCAGAATGGTGAATGTTACACAGTGTGTAAAGTGATCACTTAAACCAGCCAATGACAGGTCATAAGCTATGTAAATGCCTAGACTTCCATATTTCCTTCTCAAAAATGTTTTCCCTCTGTGTTGCAACAAATTTAAATAAAGGATATATGCAAATTTGTATGTGTTAAACTAATAGTAGGATCTGACGGCAGTTCACATAAGAGATGGGCTTTTGGTTTAATTTAACATAAGCAGAAACAGTTACAGTTTCACAAATTTAGCTGTTTCGTGAAGACGTTTAAAAACAATGGTTTAGTAAAATGCATGTTTTTTACTCGTAGGTTTTTTTAAGTTCTCAATTTAAGTATGCGAATTTTTTTTTTGGCTTATCCTTTATCTTATCGCTTTAAATGTTATGCATAATAAAAAAAACTAAAAAATAAATGAAGTTTTTTTCCTGGTAACTGTTTTAAAACAGCAGTTACATTTTTTTACTGCCTGTAGTTCACATGATCTACATTTCTGTTTAATAAAATTTTACATAAAACCTCTAATTTCCAAGATAATTGAACAAGCAAAAAATGCAAAAACGATAAAGGGTGGGTGGGGAAATTCTGTCTACTTCGAAAAGGTTTATAACATTACCTCCATAGTTTGCATATACTCTCACATAGGTGTAAAAATAGGAATAAAACTATTATGTAAGTAATTAAGCATTTTATATTTTCTCAATGCATATTAAAATAATCACTTACAGTATTTTGTCAATACAAGGTTTCCACCCTATGCACAAAACTCTTTACATGCTTGGTGACTTTTCTAGTTTTTTTTTATGTAAAAATATGAAGACATCTTTTTAACAGTGCACTTTTTGTCTACTAAACCTTGAATGAAATAAGTTAATTATTAATTTTACGTAGATTAAACGCAACGCTCATCTTAATTGATAGTTATCATGGTTTTGAACTTAAAACGTAACTTAGAAAATAAAATTAAGTAAAATAATATACACACAATACAAACTTAACCTATAAAAATATTTTTTAGTTACTTGGCTCAGTCTTTTATCATTACATGTTATTACACTTTCAGAATTTATCTACATTATTTTTTCAATTTTATTACGAAATACATGATGAAGTGCAAATTTAAAAAAAGTTATTAGTTTAAAGCAAAAGTATTATAAAATATCAAACTGTCAAAATGTTTTTACTTACGTAATTTGATGAGATCAAACATTTTATATCTTGAAAACAATATAATGAAGAGCATTATTTTTTTGGCATTCACTTTAGTGATATGGTGCAGTTTCATTAAAACACAACAGTGTTAACTGTCAACTTCGAAAATACAAATAAGTATATTTTTAATGACCCAGAAGCCAGAAATCAACAGATAATTCTACTTCTAGTCAGAAGTTTATTACCTATTAAATAATCACGCAAAAACTCTATCTATCTCTGGCTTTCTCATTTTGTCAAGAAAAGTATGATGAGTACGTAAGAAATTGACGAACGTACAATGTAACAGGATATTTTTTTTAATTGCTTGTCTTGAAGCGGTATATTTTACGCATTCGGTAGCAAACCGTACGATTCAAATTACCTTAAATACTGGAAATAAAGCGATAATTTAACATGAAAAAAACCGTTTTAGATTATATAAAACAGTATACGCCATTTACTAAGCAGGTTCTTTTATATTCAAAGATTTATTATAATGTCCTAAGAGATTTGAAAACTTGAAAACGTTGTATTTAAAAACTTATTGTTTTGTCAATCATCTTAAGTAAATAAATAAAAATAAATGGAGTGCTCTATAAATTAATTACAAAAATGGGTACGAAAAGTAATATTTCTCTCAGTTTAGTATTAAAAAAAAACTATTTTTAAATGTCGATTTTAAGTGTTTCTTTTAAATCACGTCCCAAACAAATTTACATAATATTCTAGTACCTACTTGACGCATTTAGAATAGTAACAGCATATTTAAATTTAATTGCCCAAAACAACCCCTATTGTTAAGTATCTTAATGTTTAAATTATTCAACCCCTATGTGTGAGAGTGCTCAATTGATTACCATGAACGGAAGCGGGGGTGTCTTTATTGTATTATTTATTGGGGTGCCATAATACTACAATTTAAAATAAAACATACCTACCCTTAAGAAGAGAATTGATAGACTGACGTTTCAAAGAGGCGAACAAATGGAAACCTTTGAAACACTCACTACTCTGATAATGTTAAATGACCAAATTTGTTGCAACAGAGAGGGAAAACATTTTTGAGAATGTAACATGGAAGTCTGAATTATGACCTGTCATTGGCTGGTTTAAGAGGTGTTACATTATGTGTAACATTCACCATTCTGCCCATATTTAAGCATAAACGTTTCCTCAACTCTTCCACCTATTGATTTTTGTGAAGTTAAATAGCTGGAATCTTTATTATGTGGAGGAGATTCATCCGGCTGAACCAATTCACCTCCTAAGCGACACAAAAACCTAAAATTAAAAAAAAAAAATTAGGCGTCGTGTAAAGACGTATTTTTAAAAAGTTTCATTTTAAAAAATATAAATGTGAACATGTCTCCACAATATCCATATTGATTTTAAAAATACAATAATATTTTCTAAATCCATTTCGTAGTATTTGATATTTCTCTTTTATGTTATACCTAAAACCTTCACGACTTTTGATCACAGGCATCTTTCTTTTATCGCACCGAGAGTTAATATTTTGGAAGAATATTTTACGCTTTCAAAGACAAAGTCCATTTTTAAGACAGAGGTTCAGAACTGGATTTACCGTGGGGGCAGGAATTTGAGTGGAAAATTCCTTGACGATATTTTAAATATAAGAGTTAATCGTTTCATGTAAATCAAATGTTTCAAACTTTGTCATTTTTGTCGTTTCGATGTTTAAAATGCAGAAATTATCAAAATAAGTTATTTTAAATGGGAATTAAACAACGAACTTCATTTTTGTCATAAAAATGCTTTTTTAAGTTAAAATAAAAATCTGACGTCCACTTTGGTTTAATGCAGAAAAACATCAGTGGTACCTGATGCGCCATTTTAATACGTACGTAATTATCAAAAAAATATTTTTTTTACAAAAAATATATTAATAAATTGAAACTATCTCATTAGGTTAAAAAGTTATGATGTTTTGAAAACCGCACAATGACAACATCTTGTTTACTGGACATTTCGTTTGGACTACTGTGGTTTATTTTTTGAACACACTCACAATCGAAATACCAAAGACAAACGAAATTAGTTTGTTCACTTTAAGTCCTTAAAATATAGCTTGATTAAATTGACAATTGTCAGTAAAAGTGACGACAAAACTTTGAAGTTACGTCTAAGGAGTGATTTATATTGACACACGAAAAATCATAAGTGTCTGGCATGTAAATTTATTTTTTCAATACAATGTTCAACATATAAATTAACATAAATATATAAAATCGGCTTTAAAACTTAAAAAGGCTAAAATAAGCCTAATTATTAACAACGTTCTTACAAAGTTACATCATTTTGCAAAAACGTTAAAGATGGGACAAATCGAACGTAGTTATGCAGAGAGCAGCCAGTCCACAATTTCGGAAAAATGAGATATTGATGTTATCGGGTGCAGTAAGGTCGATTTTATGTTCTGCTTAAAACAGCCAAACCGCTTTCATATAAAAAAATGTATTAATCACCTCCGGAAAAAGGTGTCGATCACAAAAACGGCATTTCTCAATTTGCAGAAAACACCCACAAAACTAGAAAAATCTTATGGTACTTTAAAAATCTTTTAAACTGGTAAAATACACAATGAGATTCTTGTTTGTAATGTATAAACAAACTTTTGTATTCATTGTTTATTGTCTGTTTAAGTCAAAAACATTAAACTTTTGTGTAAATTTTATAATTCACTCTTTTCACAAAATGGCTATTATCTCAGTTTCACTTTTCTATGGCTGGCTGCTTTTTGTATAACTATGTTTAATTGATCAATGTAAATCGATGGAATTAAAAGAAATAATTCATTTCATGTTGTTCATGAAAAAAGTATAAATGTCTTATTTTTAGTGAATTTTTGGTCTTAAACACACTAAAAAAGGCTTGTCTTTGCGTTTTTTTTTATCAATTTTCGGAAAATGAGTTTTGTGTTTGCATGAAAAAACTGACAAAATCTGAAAAAATTCGATCGGTACATGATCAATGATCAACAATTTCCCACCACTAGTGACCATTAGTTTGACAGCTGTCATTTTAATCAAGCTATATTTTAATCAAGCTATATTTTAAGGACTATAATAAAGAAATACTTTAAGGTGGCGTAAACAAAAAATGACAGTTGGATGAACCAAATTTAGTACTAGTATTACCATCTACATTTATCCTTTCTACTTCACGCACGTAATTTGAACTGTTAACTAGAGCCCCGTGTCCATACTAGCCCCTTTCTACTCTATCTGCTTTTTGCTTTCATTTTGTTCATATTTTCAAGCTTCTTTTTTTGTGTTAGGTATATAAATTTTTTTGCTTCACAATTTTTAATTCCTTATGATTTTTGTAATTCGCATCACGTAGAAAAGAATAAAAGATACATAGATATATAGATAGTGAGTGTTAATTACGTCTAGTTATTGTTTCAAAAATAAATAAATAAACAACGAGAAAAACCTGCATGTAATAAAAAGATTACTTTAGAATTAAATGTACCCTTACTCAATTAAATCAGAACTTAATTCATGAATATTCATACAGGATGCCCCGCTCGTTCGCCCCAGTCGGGTACTTATAACTATTTTCATAATGTAATCACTTTTGTTCCCGAGGGTGGCAATACTGGCGGAAGCGGGAAACTACCTGTCATTCGGCAGATAGGAAAAATACACACCTAACCTATAAATATTTACCGATGTTTACTGGTTCATGACATTACCCGACCCCTTCAAACCCTGCCTTATTATTTTTTAAAAATAATTATAGATTACCCTTTAAAGTTAAATCATTATCAACCGGGCTGTGACCCCGTGGTATAATGGAATCATAGATGAAAGGTGCGAAGTTCGAATTCCACTCCACAAAAACTTTATCCCCATTTTATCAGCACAACTAAACAAAAAAAATTGAGTTTTTAGGAACAGGTCTGAATATTTTTCAAGGAAAACGATGATTTTTCTTTGAAACATTTTTCTTATTGTTTTTATTGATAATGCAGGCTCTGTTGTTGTCCACAATGGTGACACGTATTTGGAAGGTCCATTTTTTAAGTGATTTATTTTAGTTTTCCCTCGCAGGTGCCTCCCCGATATTATGCAAAAAAGACAACTGCACGTCAGACTGAATCCAGGTTTCATTCTCCCATTTTCTGCACCCTAAAGCTGAACCGATATGTTTTTTTTTTTTAGAAAAAGTATCAGAATTATATTTTATGATTCGGTATCTTTTCCGCTATCCAAAACAACTTATCATATTTGTATACATTACATCTGAAGACGGCAGATAAAACTGGGTGATTTTTAGGGTTTTTAGATGGTCATTCACTGGAAATAATGTATCAAAAAAGTAAAATGATAGAAACACGCCAATGATAAAAATCTAAAATGTGTAAAACATGTATTATTGCTGAAGTACTATAATCCAGGGATAAAATACGTGACTACATTTGTATGGCAGAAAGTCAAACCTCGTTTCTTCTTTTTTTCTTTATGTTATTGGGTAAACAAACAGTATGTACAAAGTAAATTGACATTTTTTTTTTGTTTATTCGTGCAGGACATCCATGCACACACCAAAATAAATGATCGCACTAAGACAAGAAATAAAAAAGGATAAACAGTTACAAAAGATAAGAAATGAAAAGATGCATACAATAATAACATTAATTAAACATCTGCTTCTCTCAATACTTCTATGCCTTTTGACTCAAATTTACATTTGTTGTCATAAAAAATATAAGCCTCGTTAAATCTGTAATTTTATTGTTTGCATATTCTAGGTATTGTTTAAAATAGTTCGTTGTCGCGTTGTCTGTGTAAAACATTCTTAAGTATTTTCTTTCTTTTCTTTAATAAATTACATTGAACTTTCACCAATTTTTTTTCACTTTTTTTGTTCGAGTTCATCGGGATTGAATGTTTTAAAATAAATACCTAATTTGATTCACAGTGAGGGGGAAAGGGGGTCGCTCTTCCTGCGATAAATTATTTGTTGTGAGAATTTAAGGGAGGGAACTTGTCGTTTAGCATATTAAGGTTTGATTTGGTACAATCGTGCATAGGTAGGTACTTGATTAAACAAATGGACACTGAATATTTTATTTGTTGTGTGATATGTAGAATAGCCTGTGCTGGGATATTGACTGTAAATTTAATGACAAATTAAAAACAGAGTTTCGAGAATAGGTGTCTCCGAAGAATCTTGGGTGTGTAGTGACCTTCACTTTGTGAGGAATGAAGATATAAGATAACGGACGCAGCAAACTACGATGACGACTGTCATCAAGCGGAGGTGACACGATTGGCTGGCCTATATACCTACTGCGGATGCCTCCTGAGAGCCTTAATCACGATTACCTACTTTACACGGCATCAGGTTTCGACATTCTGGACGTCCGTCGACTGTTTGTTGACAGTTCATATCAGAACTACGGGACGTGAACTTGACTTGGGAAGATGCACAGGAGCTGGCAGCTAACAGAGATGCCAGGAGGTTTTTGCGGACACCATATACTTACAACAACTAGGAATGGACATGAAATGATTATGATGATGATTTACTCGTATGTATATTTAAAAAAATAATCAAAGGAATGAATCATCTTCATTACTTATTCGCACTAATGGTTCAAAGGGCACTGCGTTGCAGGGGCGAACCGTGCATAGAAGCGATTATGCTCAGCTTACCATTATATTTTACTAACTATTATATTTGAACTTTATTTACAGGAAAACAAATAAATAATTAACATTTATTTTAAATCATTTCCACCATTTGTATTTTTATCCTAATATCAATATAAATTTTAATAAAGCGAGCCCAGCGCCTGCGGTGAGCCAAGAAACTAGCCGATTATTCCAGCTTATTTTTTCATACAAATAAGTATACTATATTTTGAATGTAATTAACCCCAGTGCGGGTTTTTTCTCCTAAATTAAACATGCAGATTACACAAATTATGTGAAGATTTTTAATTTGGAAAACAGTATTTCAAACATTGTTTCTTAAGGGCTATTTTTCTTTGAGATGTTACTTTTGACATAAGACCATAATTACTTTTTACTGCTTTTTTTAGAACAGTGCGGCCAGTTGACATTTCAATTAAATACCTAATATCGACTGAATTCATAGTGGTATTTTTTATTTATTTTTTAATGAATTATATATAATATTATATATAATGGATTATATATCAACATAATATAATATATCACATTACATCATTTGAGTTGATTTCACACAGAACCACAGAAAAATATGAATTTATAGTAAATATTACTTACATTATATTATTTACCTTTTATGTAGGTACAAATACATGATATTTTTTTATAGCTTACCTGTTAATAAAATGACCATTCGCCACTGCTACGTTGATACACCAACAGTGTATCATGATATTTTTTGTTACATAAATGCAAGATTCTTACGCTTTACGTGCCAGCTCATGGATAATGCAATATTTTGGTATGAAAACACCTCTTCAAACATATATTTTATGTTAACCACGACAAGAATCTAACCCAAGACTTCGTGCACAGCAGACAAACGCGTTAATCATTAGACCATTAACCGCAACTAATCAACACAGGGCTCTTGGCCTCACAGAGTTAGGGATATGTTTATATTTTTTATTGTAAAATGGGTCTTTATATGAATAAATAAAAATAACTAATAAAAAAATATTACCAATAAAAATTATTCAAATATGAAAAATGTTTCGGTACCTTTATTTTTTTCCATTCCTTCTCCTAATAATAACAACCATAAATTTATCTTCAATTTTATTTACAAAGTAAAATTAAGTTTCATGTAGGAAAAATATAATACAACAATGTTTGAGTATGTCCAAATGCTTGTAGACTGGCTGGATTTCCTCCCAAGGGAGTTATTCATATTTAAATTTATTGCAACGGGGAGGGATAACATTATTGAGAAGGGAATATGGGAGTCTAGGCATTTACAGGGCTTATGGCCTGTCATTGACTGGTTTAAGTGGCCACTTTACTCACTGTGTAACGTTAGCTTGTTTAAACATCCGCATTTCCTCAACTCTTCCATCTGTTGACATTTGTGAAGTTAAGGAGCTGAAACTTTTATCATGCGGGTGAGATTCATCCGGCTGAACCAAAGCACCTACTAGGCTTATGACCTGTCATTGGCTGGACCTCAAATGCCTAGACTTCCATATTCCCTTATCTAAGGTATTCTCCATCCCTGTTGTAATTAGTTAATCTTAATGACTCCCGAGGGGGTGAAATCCAGTCTTTTGTCTACGAATATTTGGACAAACTTAAATATTGTATTATTGAATAATTTATCGGGACAAAATATATTTGCACACTTCGTTTTCTTTATAATGTATTAATATTGTAATAATGTGTATATTTTATTGAATAAAGACTGTATGGAAAATAAAAAATTGAGTATGTCCAATTTGACCCAGCCAATGACAGTAAATGCCTAGACTTCCATATTCCCTTCTCAATAATGTTTTCCCTCTCTGTTGCAATAAATTTAAATTTAAAATAGAATAGGTTTGCAATTTTTCTTCGAATCATCGTCAGTTACAGGTTACAAACAAAGATACTTTGAATTTTCATACGAATATACACATTTGGCGCATAAATATCGATATTAATTTATACCGTCTCGATATGTACCGATGACTATAGCATTCACAATCGCGGCCCAGGGAAGATAACCCTGTAACTTCCCATGGTAATACGGGCCCAGTACTCCGTTATGGGCTGCTAGATATCTCTGCAAACCCACACAACATTTTTACGGTACGATACCTTCCACCCTCTAAAATATATATTATTCCACCCTCATAACATTAAACTGAACAAGTTTCGATAAGAAGATTTTTGAACTGCGGTAAAAGTCGTTAGCTTATTAAATCAAACAACCAACCCTCCACGTTTAATTTTCTTGGATGCACTTGGGTAGATTTTTCCGTTAATTTAACATTTCTTACAGGGGTTGAAGTAATTAAATATAACTTAAAACGTTACACGGTCTAAATTTAACCTGAATCAGTGGGAATCTTCGTAAAAGTCGTTATGAAAAATCTTCGGTGCCTCATTTTCTTCTAATTGCAAATGAAGTGTCGTTAATTATTGTTTTAGGAAATAACATACAACTCGTAAAAACTAGTCCTTCTCGCAAATTATTTTATTTTTTTAAATTTTGATTGCTTTTTTTAAACCTTTTTCCAGTTTTTGTATATTTTAATGAATTATATATTTTTTGGGTTCTTATTTTTTAAATTAAAAAAAAAACATTTTTTTTCTTAAACTTAGATTTTGTAATTTCGCATTTTTTTGTTCAATGTAATGATGATTAAAGATATACCTACCTGTCCATTTAAAAAAAAAAACTTAAAAAATTTTTTTTTTTAAAACATTTTTCGTACTTTTTAATTTTTATATTCCTTTCAATGATTTTTTTTTTGTTCCTCATAATGACTTTTTTTTGACACAATATTTTAGCGTATTTATTGAATGAAACCGTTGTGGTATAAAAAAATATAATCTTTTTATGCTTTTTTTTCCTCTTTTATCTACCGTTTTGAAGTGTTTATTTCTTCACAATATGTAACTTTTGTAAATTAAAAGGCACTGCGTGCCGTGTATATTGATAAATAAATAAATGATCTTTGTTTCTTTAAATACGTATTCTTCATCTCTAGTTGTTTATTTTGTGACTTCGCCTTTTTTATCTTTATTTATTTGTTTATTTTTCCATTTGTTCTTCTAAATGTATCTTGTTCAAGTCATATTATCATCATAGCCATCAAACCCTCATTCGCACCCGATGATGCATAGGACATAGGGGCAAATCGTCGAAGTAAGCGATTATGCACAGCCTACCATTATATTTGACTTTCGATAATAATGTTTTACAGTTAATATTTTTATCCGAAAATAAATCAAATAAATGTTATTTATCATAAATCACCACCGCCGTTTATATCTTCTTACTAAAAATTATCTATGAAGTGCGCCCAGCGCCCAGCCTTTTCTTAGTGAACGATGAAACTAACCGATGAACCCAGCTTATTACTCCATACAAAAAGGTACACTATATTATACATCTTTAACCCGAGTCAGCTTTTTTAGTACGAAAACAAGCTTGCAGATTACAAATATTATTTAAAGATTATCTCTTTGGAAACTAGTAGTCCGAACATTATTTCAGAAGGACTATTTTTCTTTGATAGGATACCGTCGACATATTATGTAACACATAGAACATGTGGCGTTCGCAGTGGCTGTTTTTGGAATTATTCATTTAAAAAGGAATCGGCCTGTGCTCAGTGTTGACTGCTGAATGTCATTGTGGTATTTGTTAATAAACTTTTGTACAAGTATTGTATTTAAATAGTGTAGAATAATGCTAGGTTTGTCGTGTGGTTAAAAATAATTGTTGTTTGAGTTGATTTTCGCAGAACCACAGAAAAAATAGTAATCTGTAATTATATTACTTACATATTATGTAATATGTAGGTACAAGTAAATGAACATTTTTTTGTAGATTACCTATAAAATAAGCCACGGCTCGCCACTGATAGGACACTGCATTAATACACTAAACTGAGCGTATCTTAATCATCTGTTACGTTAAGAGAAAATGCGGTGGCTGAAACGTTTGATGAATAGTTATTAACATTATTTTTATGTAACTCTCTCGTAAAGGCCTCCCCGATACTATGCTAAAAAGATAACTGAACGTCGAACTGATAATTTCTATAATAAAATAAATAAAACAACTTTGTTTTTAACCACTAATTTTTATTTTTCACCGACCGGTTTTAAAGCAAACAAGCTTCTTTGTCAAGGTTTACGTAACTAATGAATTGATTCCTTTTTATTTTATTTTTATCATGTTCAATTCATTAGTTACGTAAACCTTGACAAAGACGCTTGTTTGCTTTGAAACCGGTCGGTGAAAAATACAAATTAGTGGTTAAAAACAAAGTTGTTTTATTTATTTTATTATAATGAATAACCACAAAGTTAGTGCTTCAAATATAAACTTTATATGATAATTTCTAACTTAAATTTACAAAATTTACGTTTCGTTGTCCCGTTTTCCGGACCCTAAAACTGATATGATTTGGTTGTTTTTGTAAGAAAGAGTATTGGAATGAAATTTTCTAAGTCGGTAATTTTTTCAAAAATAGTTATCATATTTGTTTAGCATACGTCTGAAGACGGCGGATAAAACTGGGCGCTTTTTAGGGTTTTTGGATGGTCCTAGCTCCCATAAGTAACAATTTATCAAAAAAGTAAAACAGTAAAATCACGCCAATTGTAAATATCTAAAGTGTGTAAAAAAATCATTGCTCTAGTGCCATAAGCATGGGATAATATACGAGAATACGTTCGTACGGAAAAAAAGTCGTTCCGCGGTAACTAGAGTGAAATATTACTGTCGAAAACCACCTTCTAAACAAATTGTCTTCTAAGGAAAGACAGTCAATGGAAAGCAGCCATAATCTACTTCCATTGTCCGTTAGGACATAAGTTAGTACTCACATTATAAAATTGCTATTAAGAAATGGATAGTGGAGAGGGGTTGCGCACGGATCGATGAGTGGATCAAGCCAAATAGGTAAAAAATTGTCTCCTGATAATGAAATTTTGTCTACAGGTCTATTTGAATTTATTTCGTTTTTTATAATTATTTTAGTTTATTTTGCTTCTTATGTTTTTCGATGATAATAAGGGTTAATCATATTGATTACGTTTTTATTTTCTTATTATGAGTTAACTCTTAAAAGACTGGTAAATAATCGCTTTGCGCGCGTTGATGTAATATCGTGTTACCCTTGAGGAGATTTTCACAAAAATGGCGCTATATAAATTATCCAAATATATATGTATATATATATATATATATATATAAATACCACTAGTAAAAAAGGAATATTCTAAAGTTTTGACATTTTAAAAAATTAAAAACATGGAGACATACTGTTTAATCATCCATTTTCCATAGTTTATGCCAAAAAACATATAATTTTGCCCTGTTATAGCAAAATAAATTAAAATCACAAATACACCGCTCATGCTACGCGTGTGCGTCTCCCATCATTGTCATCAACCGACTGAAGACTAAAACTATTTTAGACGACACCCGCCGCAAAACAGCGTCTCTGTCTTCCTTATTATGACTTATATCTGCGTGCTCTCTCTTGTATAAGGTATCTGTATATAGATGTGTTGCTGAATTAGTTGATTAATTGACAATCATTCTTCGCGTAGCAAGGATAAATATTTTTTGTATCAATATTTGGCATAGTTATACAAATTTTACTTTCCAAATTGGGTGTGAAAATGTCCATTTAAAGATTACAAAAAATACAAATTCATTATTTTAAAAAATAAGAGATATTTCAAGTCTTGTGTCCTATGTCGACTAGTGTGACGTCACAGCCACACAAGAGTTAAATAACGAATTAAAGGCATGTTTCACTATACTTTTTGTAAAAAATTCTGTATAAAACAAAATATTACAAAATTGTAAAAGTATAAATAAATAGTGGGTTCTGTTCTGGTTCTTACAAATACAACACTGTATTCCCCATGCAAAACGAATATTTAGTGTTATTTGTAGCTGTCCCACGCGGATATACTTTAAAATAAATATTCTAAAAATATTTATACATTAATTTATTCTTGGCGCAGGCGCAGTTGTGATTTCGGCATAAATATTCTATTTCTGGAAGTAAAATGACCCGGTCCGTTATTTATTCAAATTCGTTAAAAGAACGTTGAACCGCATTTCTACTAAAGTCCACCCGGAGAAAAATGTCAAATATCGCCTACAGAAATAAGAATTTGGAGGTTATAATACGTCATGTACAGTGTACAGTACGCGGGGTCTGAATACCAAACTTAGCTTCAATTTACTTTTTCATTATGTAATATCTCTCAGTCCTTGAAAGAATAGTGAATAGTTACACTATACAACATTATTTGTTGATATCAGTAGATCCACTTATATTATTTTTTAGATATAATTTAACATTGACCGTCCAACCTTTTTTGGCCACAGACATCAGTGGCGAGCGGTAATTTATTTGATTGGTAATCTACAAAAAAAAATCATTAATTTATACCTGCATATAAATACGTAATATGGAAATAATATTTATTTATTTATTTATTACATATACAGCCTAAGCCAATTACAACAGTTACATGAACTAACATAAATGCAAGAAACTGAACAAAACGAACATAAAACTATTTAGCAAAGACAAACAAGGGCAAAATAATAATTGTACATAATATATTTATAAAAACGAAAGACTTAAGACTTCGAGCTAAACCATGCCAATCCAACTTCATCCCACACTGTTTAGTCGCGAAGAGATCTACGAAAAGCCGGAAGATCTATCCCAAAGAATTCCAAGTCGTGTGATGAATTGACTAATCTACACGTTCTGGACATTGGGGCATAACAACCAAAGTTTTTCTTGGAAGATTTTATAAATAGGAGATAAATTATTATTATTATTTTATAAATATATATATAAATGACTATTTTTATGTGGTTCTGTGAAAATCAACTCAAACAACAATTATTATTATCCACGCGATATACGTAGCTTTATTCTACACTATTTTAATAAAATACTTGTACAAAAATTTATCAACAAATACCACAATGACATTCAGCAGATATTTCCATTATGATTTAACTATCAGCACTCAGTGCTGGCCGATTCCTTTTAAAATTAATAATGCCAAAAACGGCCACTGCGAACGCCACATGTCCTATTAAATACATAATATTACGTCAACGGTATCCTATCAAAGAAAAATAGTCCTTCGAAAATAATGTTCGAAATACTAATTTCCAAATAGAGAATCTTCAAATAATATTTGTAATCTGCAAGCTTGTTTTAGTACTAAAAAAGCTGACTTGGGTTACAGATGTAAAACATAGTGTACTTTTTTTATGGAGAAATAAGCTGAGGTAATCGGCTAGTTTCATCGTTCACTGAGAACGGGCTGGGCGCTGGGCGCACTTCATGCATTTTTTTTTAGGTGGTGCTAATTTTTGACATCATTATAGAAAGTCAAATATAATGGTAAGCTGTACATAATCGCTTATTTTGACGATTCGCCCCTGATATACATATCAGGCGCGTTTCGCCCATACATACTGTAGATGCGGCGCATTCCTTGAATATTTGTGAGTAATAATGTGTATTTTTAAAAAATCGGGTTATGGTCCTGTGGCTAGTCTCTCGGACTCACGGACCAAAGGTCTGTGGTTCGAATCCCACTCTACCCCAACTTGATTTTATTTTCTAATAGTGAGTTATTTACAACTCGTTAAAAATGGCCCTCTAAATTAAATATTTGGGTAAATCATAAGAACGCAAATATTTCTTTTATTAAAAAAAATATTCAAAAAATTATCTACCAACATTTTCAAAACTATTGCAGAAAACGTCCAAGCGCACGCGATTTACAAATTTAAATAATATTTTTGGTATTGATGCCTACCTACGCATGCATATTTCCTATTTCAACGTACCGAATATCAAGATACTTTGGCCTTGATAGTATTTGTAGGAATCGGGATACTACTCTTCATTTTGAGCCCAGTTCTATTACTATTCAAATTTCCGCGCACGCGCATTACGGTTTATAACCAGTGTTGTGACTTGACGGATTTTCCGTCATATCTAGCGGATCGGAGTGCCCTCGAGGCGGGGTAATTTCGTATTTGACGGGATTTTCAAGATGACGGAATTCCTGGTGGAATTGATGGAAAAAGATATGTATAAAATAAAAAGTAACTAACTTCGGAATTACTACCATCTGCGACATTTGAGTTTGATGCCCAACAATGGCGGCGGCAGCAGAAAGTAAAAATTTCACCTTCAAGAAACGCCTAAAATATTATTATAAATCCCCGGAATCCTGATCTCCTTGAGTTTTTACTGATTTTTGTTTCTCAAATATATATTTTTTTATCCCTTTTTCTTTCCTTGGTTCCTTTTTCTCTCTCCTTCCAAACTAATTATCTAATCCCACATTCCTCATAATTTAATACGTATAACATAATGTACTATTTAAAAAAATTATAAACGTAAATATGTGCAAGCCTTATCCCTTATTAATAAAACAGCTGCAATTTTAAATTTATTAGGTTTTTTGTGTATGTATCTTTTTAATTTACGTTTTCGTTTTTTGGTACACATTTTTGACGAACTCTTCTTTGAACCAGTCTGTTTTTTGGTTGGCTGGAAGATATTGCTTTTAGCGGCAAGTCCGCCAAAGTTTTTATTCTTTGTACTTGAAGTTATAAATAAATATATTCTTTTCAGATGCGCGTAATATTCTTGGCTGGTATTGACCTTACCCTGGTTCATAATACCGCCAGAGCATATCCGTCACGCTTCTTCTGTTCGTTATACCTACCCACATAAGGAAGAGGGGTAGAAGTATCGACAACATCTGTAATTTACGTGTAAAACCCTACCTGCTTATTTTCCATCGTGCTTTAATTACTTGGGTACACGATTACAAAAATGTTTTATCTGACAAAATACACAATTATATATTTACAAACGTTACGAGGGAGCAAAACTTATTACAGAAAATAAAACAATAAACAGAAAAATTATATTTTAAAAATTCATTGAATTCACTCGGTTCGGATAATTTATTTATTAATTTATTAACGGACATTGTCCATGTATACAATTTATAAGGTTTAAATATTACAATAAAAGAATAGTTTAAAACATTTTCAAAAAAAAGAAAGAAGCATTGACAAACATAAGGGATTTCGAGACAAGATCTGGACTATTTATTTAGTGCTCGTTTAAATCGTTGTAAACTTAAACCAAAAAAGTCCAGATCTTGTCTTGAGTTAACAATACGACAAAGACGGGTCATTGGAGAATTTAGGCCATAGTTTGTTCTATGCGGATCGATGAAAAGTACTTCATTGTTTCTCAATCTACGAGTCGGAATATTGAATTTTACTTGTCCCAGTAATGATGGGACATCGATTATACCATTTAGTATGCCGAACATATATATGGAGTCATTATTAGTTCTACGTTTTTGTAGACTAGAAATATTTAACATTGAGTCTATTTTAGCATAAGAATATTTATTGAATATACTGGTACATATAACATGATATTATATCTTGAAATAAAAATAAATCGAATATACTGGTACATATCGTGATATAATTCATGTTCGAATATAATCCGATATTTGTAAAAAAAAAAACCACTTTAGCTCAATTATTCATCAATATTTATTTTATCACCTTCAAAGTCATCACCACCAGAGGCAATATACACATGTCAACATTTTTTCCGGTCTTCATAGAACTTCTCGTAAGTCGATTTCGGAATGGCTCTTAGATCCCCGTGCGAATTTTCTTTTATCACCTAAATTGATTCAAATGCTTTTCGCAAAGTGGTGATTTGAATTTAGGGAACAGGAAAAGTCATACGAAGCCAAATCAGGTGAATGCGGCATGATTAACGACATTAACTTTTAAAAAAAATTCCATAAATCTGGCGTTTTTCGACGAATATTTTTCCTCAAACGCTTCAATACGCCTGAATATTATTCCTTATTGATCATCTGGCCTATTGGAAGGAACTCCGAGTGGACAACACCACGATACTTGAAGAAAACAGTCAACATCCTTGATTTTTAAATTACTTTGGCGTGGTTTTTTTGGATTTTGGCTCAGTTAGCAAGCCTCACTCCGAAGATCGCTGACTTGTTTCCAGGTCATATTCATACACCCACGTCTCATCACCGGTAACGATACCCTAAACGGCGGTATCGTCCATAGAAAGCATCCTTCAGCGACAGATCTGCGTTGATCTTTTTGAAGAAAATCAAGCGAAATTCGCAGAACATACCAAAGATCGACTTGTTTACACTGCTAATATATATTTATTTATTTATTTACATACATAAGGTTATTGTACATTATTCGAGACAAAAAGTCTCAACTCCATGGGACTAAAAGTCCTGTGTTGAGATGGGACGAGCAATTATATGAATATATCACCACAAATATAGGATTAGAAACAAAATTTTTTTTAAAAAAAAACATAAATATGGCATATCAATATGGTAAACAGTAAACTCATGCAGTTGGAAAATCATTAAGGAGTTTCCTACTCAAATCCCTCCCACTAAGGAAAATCCTGTCTTTAATTCATTTCTTGAAAATAATTTTTATCCTTGAGAGCTTTATACGTACTTCCAAAATATTGAACCACTCTCGGTGCGATAAATGAGAGATGTCTCTGAGCAAAAGTCGTACGGGTTTTGGGTATGACATAGTTCATGCTCTGGGAAAACCTCGTACGGACACTCTGCTGAGACCTATCCTTATTGTTTGACCAGAACTGTGTAAGTGTTCCTTTGATGCACAGTTGTCTCATATCAAGTACCTTCATGTATTGGAACAGCTGTTCTGACGGGTATGTTGGAGAGCGCCGGAACATTATTCTCAATAATAATTTCTGTGAAATTATGAGCGGCCTGAAAATGGATGCCGCACAACCCCCCAGCCAGCTATTCCATAGGTTGCCGTGGATCGAAACAGAGCAAAGTACACACTTTTGAGAGTGTCAATATCCAGAATGTCTCTAAGAGAGCAGAATA